>NW_008671029.1:52262-96916 GCF_000695815.1 Acanthisitta chloris
TGCCTGTATCCTCCTTCAAGAATCCTGATGTTACAAGAGTGCAAATGTCACTGTTAGATCCATTCTGATCCTCTTTTGCCTACTTCTACACACTCAAGATTTTTATCCCTGTAACACCCTGCTTTTTGCTACATAGCTCTTGCTATCTACTATGCCAAAGCAGGGAGCAAACCAACCCAACTTTATCTGAGATAGAGAAGTTTCTTCTAGTGGACTACAGAATTTGAGCACATGGCTGTTAAAACTCACCATGTTGCTTTTTCTAATATGAGATTTAAAAAGCATTCCCTCCTTGGGACCTTCGAAGCTGCTCATCTTCGATTATGAACAGGAAAGAGAAAAATTAGCAATCTGTCTGTTTATGTTATTTCTAGAGAGACCTTGCTAAGTTGTTCAAAAATACTACTATCATGACAGAGCAAAGCTAGAATAAAAGATAGTTTGAAATATGTCCTGCACAGTATCTCCCCTGATTCCGAGTGAGCCTAGCAGTGCTAATACTGGTTCCTATTTATAATAGAGAGCCATTATGAAATCAGTTACATACAGTATCCTGACTGAAAATCCCTCTAACTGTGGGATAAAAAAACTGATTGGAAAATGAGTGCGCATCCTGATAAGCCTGTGAAGCCTGTCTTGAACACTGAGTAATTATACACGATGTAATCTGACTGGGTGAAGATACATGCAACATTCCTTTTTGGCACTTTGTTCTGAGCAAAGCATGTGGGAGGACACAGCAGTGTGGACAAAGGGAGAAAAAAGAAGAAAGAGAAGTTCCTGACATTGTACACATGGAGTCTGACCTTTCAGAAAGTTTAAAAACAGAGGAAGGCACTATATTTACAGACTGTAATACTCCTTGGTGTAAACATGCTTGCAAGAACGCCATAAAGCATCAAGTAGTCAGCAATTATTTCAGAAAATTTCTTCTGAGAAATAAAATGTCAGATATAACCTATCCTGAAAATCACAGAGTCAGGGATGTGTAAAAAAACCCACATAAGTTCATCAACTGCAGCTGTGGTGGACAAGTTGATATTTAATGTCTAAGCAATGACCTTGTGAACTCTGGCAAATGACAGTGTGCAAACGGACTTGAGCCAGACTTTTTATCTCATTAAGAAGTGAAGTAGGTGTAAGCACACATTTACATTACCTGTTTTGAATGAAAGTAAGTAAATCAGCCTGCTCGCTTTCAGTAGCAAAGACACTGGCAGTACACTAGCACAAGCACAATATACAAACAGGTTTGCTTATTTCAGCTTAGGATAGCAATGAACTCGCATCCAAATTGCTGTGATCCATACATGGCCTTGCATAGCACCCTTCTTAGTAGACCTGCTATGATAATTAATACAACTTTTTAAGTCCCGGGATTTAGGATTTCAACTTACAAGTAAATGTCCAGGTCTTTCTGAACTAAAGGTGACGTGAGAGTTACATGCACAATCTATATTACCAATTAGCAGTCTGAAATATGTATTTCTAACTAAAACCAGCTTAACATAATTGTTAAAAAAAATTCCAAAGATGTAGCTAGAATCGTTTTTTTTTGAAACAGTATAGATTTTTTCTGAAGAGATGACACCTTGTTTTAAGGACTGCTATGTGCTGGTTTTAGCCAGGATGGAGTTAATTTTCTCAGTAGCTAGTGTAGCGCAATGTTTGGGTTCAGAGTGATAATACTGTTGTTAGTGCACTGATGTTTTGGTTTCTGCTAAGTTGTGTTTATCCTAAATCAAGGACATTTTTCTTTCTTATGTCTCATGCTCTGCCAGTGAGAAGATACACAAGAAAACTGGGAGGAAGCACAGCCGGGACAGGTGAGCTGAACTAGCCAAAGGGATGTTCCCCACCATGGCACGTCATGCCCAGTCTATAAGCAGGAAGGGCCAATCCAGGGGGAGGGACAGGGGTTGAGCCGGTCCACAGGTGGTGAGCAATTGTATTGTGCATCACTGATTTTGTTCTTTTTATTATCCATTAGCATTTTTGCTCATTCTGTTCTCTATTATTATTAAACTGTTCTTATCTCAACCTACATATTTGACTATTTTTTTCTCCTCCCCATTCCTCTGGGTTGGGGGGGTAAGAGGGGGGGAGAAGGGAATGTGAGCGGCTGCATGATTCTTGGCTGCTGGCTGGGGTTAAACCACAACATGCTAGTAGCCCACAGGTAGTTCTAAGCAAGTGCTGAACACATGACTTTGTATCCAAATGACATTAAAGAATTCATCTTTAAGCTCCAAAAGGAAAACTTATGTGGGAGAATTCAGTGAATCATACAAATCAGTATTTTACTGAGATTTTTAGTGACTAGAAGAAACAGGGACCATACTTCTGAATCTCAAAAAAACATTCTTCGCAAATGGTAGGTAAACATATAAAGTAGATGTTTCCATATCTACCCAAAAAATCAGAGTAGAATCACAGAATCATTTATGTTGAAAAAGACCTTCAAGATCCTCAAATCCAACCATTAACACAGCACTGCCAAGGGACACTAAACCATGTCCTTAAGTGCCACATCTACATGATTTTTAAATATTTTTAGGGATGACAATTTAACAACTTCCCTAGGCCGCCTGTTCCAATTCTTGGCAACCCTTTCCATGAAGAAATTTTTCCTAAAATCCAATTGAAACCTTCCCTGGCACAACTTAAGGCAATTTCCTCTTACCCTATTGTTTGTTACTTGAGAGAAGAGACTGACCCCAACCTTGCTACAGCCTCTTTTCAGGTAGTCGTAGAGAGTGATAAGATCCACCTTGAGCCTCCTTTTCTCCAGGCTAAACACCCCCAGCTTCCTCATCAAGTGCTCGTAAGACCTGTGATCCAGAATCTTCACTAGCTTTGCTGCTCTTCTTTGGACACGCTCAATGTTTAGGCTTATGCAACTTAGGTACTTTACTGAATGATTATAACCTGGAGGAAGGTTGAAGTAAACTTGAGCAAGAAAAGAAAATTAAACCAAAATATCATTCTGTGTAACATACCTCCCATTAACTGTAGTATATTTGATCACATCTCCTGGCAGGACCACTGATAGTTCAATATCTTTATCGATTACATTCTCCTTCTGTTCCATGATGAGGTTGGTTGACTCTGTGTTATCAAATGGAGAGACAGCAACGGTTTTTGTTTCAGATGGAGGAGGTGGTGCTTTAGATTTTCTTCTGAAATAAATAGATAAAAATTAAAAGTCAAGTGTGTATTTATACATATGATTCCATACTGGCAAACTTACAAGTCTCAACACAAGAATGAACCACACTTTATTCTTTCCTAAAGGGAAACACACAAGAAGGGGAGGAAAGAATATGCTAAACATACAATTAGTGGTAACAGAAGACACAACAGGCTAAGGTATATATATCACATAAAAAGCTCAATAAACAACAAGCTCAAAACAAAAAAGGTTTTTTAATATACCTTAAAAAAGTAAATTAGGTACTTTTATTTCTCTCCCTCAGGTTATGCAAAGGGCCTTATTTGTGCATTCTCCAAACAGACTTATTGGATTAGTATAAACAGAAATACTGTACTATGCAGTAGGAAGCCAAATTGCACTGCCAGTGTGCTTAATACAGAATAGATACAGGAGGGAATAGTGACACTTTTTGTCCCCAAATTTTTCTTTTTATTATTAAAATTATTCAATCTAATGTAGAACCTATCAGTTCTACATTATTTACTTCTATACAGTAATACAACAACAATATAACCAATTCAACTGTGTTGCAATCTTTCTTGACATTTCAGTCAGAATATGCTTTTGTATTTTCCCCTCACCTACGCTGATTTCCTATTTTAATTTTCTCAATACCCTTTCCCATCTTAGTGACTAACCAGTGTGCTCTTGTAAGCAAGAGTGATCACTAAGCAAGTTTTACTTATTTCACTTTTTTAAAAAACCCAAAACAGTATTAAAGGAAAACTCTCTACATCTCTTAATATATTTATGTCACGGTAAATTATGAAGGCAGGGTTCTCATGTCCTACAACATATAGTCCAATGTCTCCTTTTAGTCAAACAGCTTTCCACAGTTCACCAACAGATTCAGAAGAAAGAGATACCACTACTAAGAATTTTACCATTAGAAACAAAACTAAAACACAGTGCAGATACATCACCTCGTGAGAGCTTTTGAATTTCTTATAAACATTCTTTTAAAAAGCTTAAGTGGGAGCCACATTCACAGGAAGTTAAAATACATTTCAAATGTAATACACAGAAGTTCTAAAAATATGCTTGTCATTTAGATTCCGGAGCTGTACCAAAGTTTGTTTACTTTAATGAAATAAATTAATTTCTATTATTGTCCTACAGAATTAAAACAAAATATCTAGCAATTAGAAACACCATCTTTCTTGGGAAAACAAAGTTTAAAGTCACTCACAATGAAGCGCAAACAAGGTCCAGAGCAGCACTGCAAAAAAAACTCTGTAATGGGACTTCACATGACTGATCTGTTGCTGAAAGTGCTTAGAGTTTTGAACTTCAGAACTCTGTGCTGAATAATTAACCATTCACAGCCTCTTGGAGCTAATCGAGAATACTCATAGGCATCCAAACACACTGAATGAGGATTCACATTCAAAATTTATACCTTCACTCTGTTAATGTTTTAAATTAGCTTGGTGTGCTCCACATACAATTCATGACGTGCAACATGAGCTGAAAATTTAACTTTGGCCTCTACAGCAGTTTGCTTGGGTTGTTTCAAGGTTATGCGAACATAGCAAAATGCATGATTCGAACTTTCTTTTATTCCTCCCTGACTTCTTTGGGGTTTTTTTTGCATGATTTTTTGCTTTTATATAACTGCCAAATATAAATTATTAGCTAATGCAGAGCATCAATACAACTATTAAAAATAAATAAAACCTCCAAAACAAAAACTCACCTTATGACATTAATACACAAAAAAAAAAAAAATCCAAACCCAAAGTGAACCAGTACTGCTTATCCCATTCTTTACTCTTTCTTACATCTTCAAGTGACTTCAAATGACTGTTAAAGGTATTTATCACAACTGAACACAGAATTTAACCTATGAAGAGTGTCACAGAAAGATATCTTTCCAAATGCTAGTGTACTCTATTTTCCATTAAGCAGACAAATGCACTTTCATCACTGGAACTCCACTATCACTAGAGTGCTTAATGACACACAGCAATAAATGCATAGTCCACATCAGTAAAATCCAGCTTTATTCATACAGGGTCTAAGTTACACTGCAGATGGCTAAAACTGACCAAATACCCCTGTCAAAATGTGTGGAACAGCTACACAGATGAGGTTCCATGTATTTATAAAGAACACACACACAGAGTTAGGCAGTCTAACAAGGTCACTGAAGCCTCGCATCCACCACTGCAGAGTCATGTATCCCAACCATCTCTAACACATCTGCATGCACTTTATGGTTAGTTATGCTTACATTTCCCACTCCACACAAAGGAGGAAAAATCCCCTAGTGTACTTGCCCAGAAAGAACATCAAGATTTGGTGATGTCCTATTAAACAACTGGGATCCAAATGCTTCCATTTTCCATTTCCAGATGCCATGTCTCTTCTTTTTTTTTTTCACTTTTCACTAATTCTCTCATCTCTCCTTAGTACCAAGTATTTGCATTATGTCTTACAGCTTTTTTATTTTTTGAGTTTGCATCTCCATCTTAGCAGAGGAGCAGCTGCCCGACAGGCAAGGCCCAGAGCTGGTTGTGGACAGCAAGAACAATTAAAGTGACCATGATTACATATACAGGTGATAGTGGAAATATGCTTACCACAAACCATCCTCTCTTATTTTGCAATCCAGTGAGCTGACACAGGTGATTTTCTCACAAAGGCATCCTCCACACATCATTTTATTTAAAAACCAAACAGTAAACCCAGCATTATAGAATCACAGAATTTAGGGGTTGGAATGGATCTTACAGATCATCTAGTCCCAACCCCCTGCCATGGGCAGGGACACCTCCCCACTAGAGCAGGTTGCTCAAGGCCTCATCCAGCCTGGTCTTGA
The DNA here is from genome assembly GCF_000695815.1 of Acanthisitta chloris. Classification (NCBI taxonomy): domain Eukaryota; kingdom Metazoa; phylum Chordata; class Aves; order Passeriformes; family Acanthisittidae; genus Acanthisitta; species Acanthisitta chloris. The sequence goes on from NW_008671029.1 coordinate 58,298, forward strand.
ACACCGTCAGGGTCGGGGCAGCCACCACCTTCCCTAGGTAACCTGTTCCAGTGTCTCACCACCCTCACAGCAAAACTGCTTTTCCTAATATCTAACCTAAACTTCCCCTCCTTCAGTATGAACTCGTCACCCCCTGTCCTATCATTGCAGTTCCTAATAAAGAGCCCCTCTCCAACTCCCTTATAGGCCCTTCAGATATTGAAAAGTTGCTATGAGGTCTCCATGCAACCTTCTCTTCTCCAGGCTGAACTGCCCCCACTTCCTCAGCTTGTCTTCATAGGGTAGATGCTCCAGTCCTCTTAGCAACTTTGTGGCCTCTTCTGGACTTGCTCCAACAGTTCCATGTTGGAACAGAATGACACCCACAGTGGTCTAACAGGGAGCCACAAACACAAGCTAGTGCAGCCTGGGCTGAGTTTCTATTTCACTTGTTACCAGAGCACCTAGAGTTCACTGCTTATCCTAAGTCTTTCAGACAGCCCTCATCCTGTAGTGACTGGAAAGAACTGATTCATATCTCTTAGAAACTGAAATTTCTTAAGTCCCACCAGCAATTCCTGCCAGTATTTGTGACAGAATGCAGTTCCTGTATTAAAGAATTCTTTCAGCCAAATGCTGATAGAAGACACTACCATTTTGTTAAGAAAAACAGTACATCTTTTAAAATCAAATGCAAGGCAAAAAAGTCAACATTTCATGTACTTCAGATCCCACTTTTACAGAATAATATGTCATTGCTGTATCTCAACAGCTTTCCTGCTTACAAAACAAAAAGTAACTGTCAGTGATCTGAATGTGTGGAAGCCCTTTTTAAAATAAAAGTCTGACATAGTAAAGAAATAATGCATCTATTTATTTGATTTTCAAAAAATTTCTGTTAGAAAGTTACAAGCAGTATATTTTTAACTATCAGTAACTAGAGAAAGTCACTTTAAAATAATGAGAAATACTTGAACTGATAGTGACCTGGATATTCCAGTTGTCACTAACACTTCCTTTTGGCAATAATCACTCCCTGCCCCCCACCAAAAAAAAAAAAAAGGAGGAAAAAAATAAAGAGGAAATCTATCTACTAGATTTGTATACAAACGAAGACAGCAACATCAAGGAATATTACTGTTTACAGCACTTAACTTCCATTTGAAACACAATTACATGAGACACTAAACAAACACAGCTTGATAGCACTCTCACTGAAATTAGTTTGAATCTAACCTCCAACATCAGAACCTTTTCTCAACTTTTCTATAGCAATCACTTAGGACCGAAAAGGTCACGAGGATCTCACTTGCAATTCAGTCATCTCTCAAGTACTGAAATAGTTCGTTAAACATAGACATAGGTAGAGGAACATAAACATAAGTAGAGGAACAAACATAGACCATTTGTAAATCTCTTGTGATAACGTATTGTACAATAAAAACTTCCTAAGCACAACAGACAGACTTCAGTTGGTTAATTTGACTTATAGCACCATGAAGAACACTGGTTTCTACTACAAATAGTTTGGTTTTTTTAATCAAACGTGACAAAATTATATATGCCAAGAGTAGAAACAGCACTTTACTTTCACTCAAAGTCAGAAAATGATCTAACTCTACTAAGATCCCATCAAGACAAAAAAGGCAACTGCAACAAAGCTTCTTCTAGAGCTTTTCTTGTTTTTGACCTTTCACCCCAAGTAATTATTATAATGCTCTATTGATTATTACAATGCTGCTCCACTGTCACGTCATAATAGCAGACAGCCAAAACCTTGTAGATAATCTTCTCAAACAAGTAACAGTTGAACACGAGTTGAGGCCTACATTAAAGACGTTGATTTGGATTGTTTTACAATGATACATCAGTTTTGGCCAATAGATATACAAAACATTTTGGCTCCTAGTTTCACCTAATAAGCATTCTCAGCCCAATACTCATCTTTAACATGGTCAGAAAATACTTGTCTTCTACACAGAGTTTATTCAGTTCCCATTTTGGGGATTATGGCTTCACAGCATCACCACTCTATGTCTTCAAGATCAAACACTACTTACTAAGGAAAAGCTTGGAGACAGCTGCAGAATTACTATCTGATCTGCTCATCATAGTCCAGCAAATGACTAAAGTTATCAAGGCAAGTCACTCAAGCAATCACTGCTATATATTTCAGGTATATGTATAGAAGATTTCTATAAAAGTAAATTCTATTAATCCTGACTAAATTATTATACCAAGCACATAGGTTACCATACAAAATTTGGGATGCCATAAAAGCTGCAAAAGAGGTTACTTTTAAGTTAAACACACTGTAGTATTCTGTATTACTTTAACATTAAGCAGGCCAAATATTTGCTGTTTCAGTCTCTCAGCATCTATATAACATGACTATCAGCCTTGATAGTAGGCTTTCATCTCAACATCAATATCACTCTTTGATATACAATCTCTCTTTTTATTTCTACTATAAAAGCACCAGCTAGAGATTAGGATCAAGGTATGGATCAATGAGAGTCAAACACTGTCCATTCTTAGGTTACCCCTTCATGTCAGGCTTATGATACATGTAGGACAAAATAAAGGAAAAATACTTGCTGTACTTGCTCCATAGAGAAATACGATCTTTCAGGTTCTAAACTCATCTGTTGAGTTATTTGGGGAGGTTCTGAGGTTATATTGTATGGATATTTGTCTAGCAGGTAGCTTAGTAAGTACCAATAGAAAAAAACAAAGTTCAAAAACACATTTTAATTTCAATTTCCAGGTAGAGGAACAAACATAGACCATTTGTAAATCTCTTGTGAAAACGTATTGTACAGTGCACTTCTCTATACAGATTCACAAGACAGAAAGGATGTCAATACTGTAAATAATACTAGTATTTTAAAACTATTAGATGAGAATAAGATGACACTAGACATAAGGCACTGGAGTATATACCTCTGCCAACACGGTAACATGTTGTGCAAGTGATACACCAACTAACATGCCAGTAGTAATGCTGTGGGTGATATTACTAATAAACTGATCTTTGAAGATTATCTCTATGGGTTTATTCAGTGAGGTTCCAGCAACAACACACCATCTGCAGATGTTCTCTTACTCCTGCCTATATTCAGATGACTGCTACAAAGAACACACAAAAAAAATCTAAAATGCATTTCCACTCTCTTTCCACAAAATAAATTGGATCAAGAACATGAGGCATCCTTGCAATCAGGACATGTTTTCAAAGCTAAAGAAAAGGCTTCCCTAGTCAATGAGATGTGTGGATTTACCCCCTAGCTAGCCTCACTGCTCTGAAGAAAAGAATTTCTTTTAAAAAGTCTTATCCTAGAGAGAAATAAATCACAGAACTGGGACGGTAACCATGACAGTAAGGTGAAAGCTTAATGGAATCCTCCAATGTCTGGTTCACACTAAAAGCAAGAAAGCAGCAAATGAATCCTTTAGTTCCCTCCAAACCATTTGGAACAGACATTTGCCCCCTCTGATTGTCTGTCCCCATGGCAGTGGCAGTCTTGAAAACAGAAGTGACTGTATTTGAGCCATAATTCATACAATGTTTTCTCTTTTTACAGGGAAGAAGGGGCTATTCAGAGGCAATGTAAACACAAATCTGTATTATGGGCATGTTTTTAATTGTGCCCCTCTTAGCATTAAAGGAACACCAACTCCAGTAAAAACATATAACGTAATTAAGTCAAGTACAAATTTAGGACTTTTCTAGAAAAGCATTTCAAAGCCAAATCATAACTAAAATTACATTGATCTTTTCACACTCAAAACATACAAAAGACCCAACTCCTGAGCACAGGTAGCCACTTAGTGTTATCTTGTACCATCCTGACAAAATATAGCTCCTCTCTAGGCATAAGAATTGCCTTGTTGTTAGGAAGACAGCTGAGAGCTCAGAATCCTAACAGGCAACAGAGGATCTAAAAAAGTGCTTTATCCCATATATTTGCATAAAGGGGTTTATTAGTTGTTGTTATTATTATTATTACTGAGGGAATATAAAAATGTGTTCTGATATAGAAGTTCTGTTATAGCACATTCTGTTGTGGCAAGAAAAATATTTATTTTTCTCATTAAAAAAAACAAAAACAAAACAGACCAAAACCAACAAATGAGGAAATGTAGTGGAAAATTAGTTCCAATAGCATTACTTTTAAGGAGGTTAAGAACTTAGACTTCTGAAGTATATAGGGCTAACACAAAATACAAACTTGGCATGCCCATGTGTGACATACCTCTGCAGTAAGCAGACACACATATCTAATTGCAACCTTTTCACAAAGTGTAAAATGCAAAAAGTAACCTAGATTTGATACCAAAAGAAATAATAAAAAACCTGAATGACATTCAAAACTATTAAAACTCTGTATGACTCACTTAGCTTTTATTACGTTTACAGTTATGAAAACAGCCTGACAGAATAGAAGGAGAGCAAAGAGAAAGCAGTAAATCTGTAACAGTAATTGAGTAATATGTAACTGGTTGAATAAACAGGAAAAGAAAACAAAGAGCAGCTTGATCTGAAAGGGGGAGCTTAACCTTTGATACACTAATAAATCTAACAAATACTTAAAACTCAAGCAAACGTATGCCACCTCCACTAGAAACAAACTCTCAAATCTTTTTCAAGAATTGCTAAAAAAGTTGCTCATACAGATGTTTTTCTTCCATGACTAGTACGAAAGTTCAATTAAGGACTCTCAAGTAGAACAAAACATCAGTGTATTTTTCTGACCATTATCTCCTGGTCATGAAAGCAAATATAACACCACTGTTTTTTCAAAGCCTGCAGATCAGAAACCTAGCTCAGTTCATGGCTTTTTCAGCTGCTATTCTGAACATCAATAGAAGTAAGAATTGTCAATTTATCTGAGCTTTGCTGCTGCTGCTTTTCTCTCCTGCTCAAAACCATGTATTGGAAGTAACACTGGAGGCAGGCACTGGATGGATTTAAAGGCTGGGAAAGGTAAGGAAAAGAAAAGCAGAGCCACTCAGTATCACAGCAGCCAGGAAAGTGGCTAATCCAGACCGTTCCCTTTTTCCATACATACACACACACCTGCCTCAAATATAGGTACGTGTGTGTCTATGTGGGTGGGAAATAGGTAAAATAATGAAGGGCAGCAGCTAAGAAGCTCTGCAGTAATAGGGAAGACAAGCTTGACTCCCTCTTCTTTTAGCTGCTATAGAAGGTTGGGTTCAACTGTGACAGTGCTACTTCCCAGCTGAAAATTCAGGTACAGGAAGAACGATGGAGAAAGCACAGTGAAGCAACTTTGGAAAGCACTGCAGCAAATTTCCATTTTTCCTGCAGGTGCCTGGAACAGAACAAGCTTTCTCCCTTATAGAAAGTTTTTCAGCCACCAGAAGCCTTCTCTTACCAGTTACGCCTTTTATCTACCTGGAGTTTGGTAACAGTTCAAAATGTTTTGCACGTTCGCATAACCAAGAAACAGGAGAGTTTAGTAAACTGAAGAACAGACATGACATTAAGCATTGGAAAGGAATGGCAAGCAGGAAGTTTCCTATCCTGAGCAAGAAGTTTAAATATATATGTATATATACACACACACAGGTGCTATGAGACACAGGAAGAATGGACAGAGTCCCTACACAGACAAGCATGTCAGCAAACAAGGCATCCTCGTTCATTACAGGAAAGAAAATTAAAGAGAAAAAAAAGTTAAGTTTAGGCCTGGAAATTGTACTTAAACCAAGCATTTTCTTTACTAGATTGCAAGAAGAGCATCTTGGCAGTTAGTATCCTGAAAGCTAGGATGTAATAAAAAGGTTTCTCCCAAAGAACAAAGAATGTAGCTACAGCTCCCCAAACAGAAACATTGAGTATCTCAGGCCAACACTGCTTGAAAATCTTAGAAGAAATGCTTTGAGTACCTACCTGCCACCTGATTCTCCTGCTCATCTTTCACAGCTTCCTCCTCAACATTCACTCGCCTGCCTTCATCCTCCTCAGAAAGCAATCAGGGAAAACTTTTTACCTTCAGAAACAGGGTCACACTTACTACCTCCTCAAAAGCCAATGATGCTGCAGGAGCCCCAGCCTCATCTCTTATGCACTGTGTGAGGGGAGATGGGTGGTACAAAGCATAGCCAGAAATCCCAAGCCAGCTCTCTCCACAGCGTAAGCCCGACCAGTAGTTTTCATAGCCACCTTTGCGGCTGCTGACAGCAGGAGCTCCCTCCCCTTTGTCCCACTTTAAATTTAACTCTCTCATTGGTTGGCAGTTCAAGGCCCTGAATGAATGCTCTTATTTCCTTCCCAAACTCATCCCCATGTACACACAAAAGTGGTCATTAGCCCTTTTCTCCACTTTCGTCTGAACACTCAAAATCCTCTGGATCCATTTCTGACTGGAATCTTGCAACAGACAGGGAAAAAAGAAGATAGTTCTTTGAGGAAAGTTGGCTCCCTGCATCATGGTGATAACATGAAAGCTATTTTGGAAGAGCCACTACTTCCATTAGAAAGCATCTGCACTTCCTGTAAAAGGGTACAGGACTTCAGCATTAAATATAAAGTAGGAAAAAAATTTTATTTATATAATCATGATTATAATAATCAGCAGTCTGCCCTGGGGAACATAGAGAAACCTTCCCACACATCTATGCTGACAAATAATTTGCTCTAGCTACTATACTTCACTTCTGTATGCACCATCACATCATTTTCAACTTCCACTACCACAAGTTTACAGCCAGTATACTTCACTGCTGGGTTTTTAACATGCTAACAGATGATTCAATGCCAGCAGCATACTGACTTTTACAAGCAGTTTAACTGAACACTATTTCTTAAATTCTTTCTTTGCTGTAAGCAAAGTGTATCTTGGCATTGTGCGGCTATTTAGGTATTTAGTCCATTTAGGTACTACAAAATTGTTTTAATGCTTTCCCTGATAAATGAAAGTGATATACAATATTTAAGGAATACACAAAATACACAGCAAGGACTCAACTATATTAAACACTGAAAGCATCTACTATATTAAATCCTAAAAGCATTGACTTACACAAGTTACTACCAGCAACAAGTGGGTTTTTTCCAAACAAGATTCTAGATCAAAATCAGATGAAAGCAAATCAAAGAAATCAGAAAAGCCTTACAGTCTGCATAAAATAACATCATTTCTCATCTAAATAATCTCAGTAACCTCATTTGAGCTTCTAGGCACCAATCATCAACTTAAAATAAAATATGCAACAGCTTCTATACCCAGAAATGTACCACTGAAATTTCAGCAGTCTGTCCACATGAATTTACAGGTCTTTATACACCCTCATCTTAGAGCCAGAAATGGAATTTTAAAAAGCTTTTGGACTTTGGACTAGAAGAATTACATACTTTGTCTGAAAAAAAGACAACAGACATGAATTCTTCTTTCTTCTTACAGGCCTATATTTAAGTTCTGGCAAATTATGCACTGCCCTACACCCAGATTTTGCATTCTCTCAAAGAGCAAAGGCTTATATGCTGCTGCAGGTATATAATTATTGGTAAATATTTTTCCCAGAGCAGATGTTAGGACAAGTAAGAACACAGATATTACTTTGAAGCCACTCTGCTCATCATCTAAATAAGGAGGAAGAAGACCAATAGCTAAAACTGACTACACTACTTTTCTGCTTACCTCCAAGACAGCAGAGGTTCTTCTTCTCCATTAATATCAGGTGAGTTTCTTTCAATAGCATATGGAGATAGAAGGGAGGGAGAGTGTGTGTGCATGGCAAGCTCACTGTTCTTCCATTCCGCTACTGCTGACATCAGTAAGCCTACCTATTTATAATCCCACCACCTGACCAAACAGCCTACAGAGTACATCTAGGGATTTGTATAGCCTCTAATCCTGACATATCTACTTCAGCCAATTCAAAAGAGAGTATTAAGTAGCTTTGTTATGTCTTCTGTGGCTTTATACCATAAAAAGAATCCAATCCTGTTTTCTGCGCTCCATCTATTTTTGCAAAACAAGTTTAATAGGAATTTTTAGAATTAGGATTGATGTTTTCCTCCATGCTTTTTAGCTTTACCCATTTCTCTATCTGCGAGATAGCCAACTAAATAGCTCAGGTGAGCAAATTTTAGTGACTAGTGGAATATTTAGACAGCAGAGGCAAATACCCATTTACGTCCAGTAAATCTGATCATCAGTACTACCTACAAAATTATTTCACAAACTAAAGCACAATATTTATGCTATCAGGAAAACACAAAGCAACTCAGTAGTGTTTAAAGTAGGATAATTTACAGAACCTTGACCTCATTGTCAATTAAAACCAGAAGCTGCTTAAAAGCAATTTTCAATGCAGTTATCTCTTCCCAAAGTCAAATCTAACACATACAGGCACATGTGAGGACTGCTTACAGCTGTCTCTGCCCTGGGAGTGGGAAGGAATGCAGTCAACAAACACCTTGGGTAAGTGCTATCATCAGTGGCAACATCCTGCAGGTTTCTATCATTGGTACATGTTGCTTCTAGATCTGTATCAGGCCACAACCTGTTTCAAAGTGACTTGAGTACCCATTCAGTGAGAGGATAAGATCTGTTTGAGTGCTTGAGTGCTGAGTGAACAACGTTACTGGCAGTTCCTTATCTAACCCTTCTTACCTAGGAAGTCCTATCACCAGCATCCATCCCCCATTATGTCAGGCAAAACCAAAATCTGAGTGAGCCTTACTTAAATGTGTGGAAGGTTGAATGAAACAATCACATCAATCCGTTGTGCTCCAATTCAATTGCGCCCTGCAACCAAACTTCAAGAGTTAAAGATTGACACAATAAAAATCCTTGAAGCAATTTTGCATCCTTGATATGCTGGCAAGGGCAATAATGCAGATGCGACCAGGCTTGCAGATCAAGATCACCAGTAGTAGAAGTTCTGGTGTAGACAGGCTATCAATGTTGGCTAAAATACCAACTTATTGCTTATGGCTAATATGTCCTACACAGGAGCAAACATTACATGCTCTTTAATCCATAGAATTGTTTTGAAGACCAAAAGGATAAGAAGACTTCCATATATTAGTGAGGACAATAAAATAAAACCTTCTCAATATTAATTTTTAGATCTTTACAACCTTCAGATTCACTTATCTGTGATTACCCAGAGCATTTAGTACTTTTGCAATGGGGATTACAAAAAACCCAAACCAAACCACAACTCCAAAAGCCCAATAGGCTGTTAGACCTCAATGGATGTGTATCAATTATATGTATATGGAAAAGCTGCTCAGAATTATCTGTTTTTAAAAAAAAAACCAATAGGGAGATATCTGTGAAGCTGGGAACTCTTTGAACCTATTGTCTCTATTATTATAAACAAATGACTGTTTTAAAAAACTATCTTATATTTCATCTAACCCTGAAATAGCAATGATTATTTTTTTAAGTAATATCCATGAGAAACTTAAGTCTGAAAGCAGCAAGAATAGCAGGAAACCTGGATTACTAGGCTAAGAATAGGCATTCTTCCAGATCAAATTCCTGCCTTATTAAATACTCTATTTCTTCAGTTCCTTTGTACCTACTGAGATGACATTTCATCTGTGATTGACCAACACAGCCAAGTCTCCAGGGAAAGGCAAATAGTTTAGTTAAACCAAAAAGAATTGGAGAAGAGAGCATAGACAAGAGGCTTCCAAATGGCTTGGAAGCAGAACAAGAACTTGTTTTTCTTATGCAAGTCACACATCAACAAGAAAAGTTGATTTTAGTTTGTATAATCACTCAACATTAAGGGGACTTAATTATTTTACCATCAGACAACATTTGGTTTAATGATTTTATACATCATCATTAGACAATTCTGTCGCATGCTCTCTTTTCACTTACTTGGAACAGTTAGAACACAACGTGTACAAAAGGTAAAGGTAAAAACAAAATGACATGGTCTCTTGGGTTTCATGTCCTCTATATGAAACCCGTATCACACCTTTGATCATCCCTCTCGATCCTCTCCGAACCTTCTGTTTTATTATATCCTTTTGAAGATGACAGAAACCAGAATCGTGCACTGCATTGTCATTATAGATTTATACATCAGGAAAATCGTATTTTCTCTTTCCTTCTCTATTAATTTGCTAATGCACGTGGCAAACTGATTTGTATTAAGTTTATTTAAAGTGAATTTAATTTCAATTTACTACCCATTTATTTTCATAAAATCCTTCTGCAAGTCTTCAGAGTCATGTCTCCTCTTATTACTACTTATTACTACTAACAATAACTTTTATTGATATTCAGCTGCTTTTCTAAATTATTAACATGTTGAACTAAGAGTTCCAGCACAGATCCCTGCGGAACTCTAAGGTGGCATCCCCTCTCCTTCAGTGTAGACCATTTCTCATATCTCTGTTCTTACTTTTGGGCAAATTATTTAACCATACAAGGTTTACCATCTTATGCCATGTTTGTTTAGTTTCCCTAAAAGGCTTTGGGTTAGAAATTAGAAGAAGCCTTCTGAAAGACAAGCATGACTGTGCCAGCTGGCTTTTCCTCATGTTTGGTCAGCACAGCCCGTAGATTCTTTTCATATTTTTACAGCTGTAAGGCATTTACACTGTAGATACACTGCTACATTGAAGAGTTCCTCATTTTATTCTGTGTTTGTTGCACCAGTCTACAGAAAAACAGATTTTGTTCTTAAATTCGGCCACCAAATTTACAGTTTATCTTGAATACTAAGGTAGTACTTACAAGCCCCCACCAGAGCTGTCCTAGCTGCTGTGCAAATTCAGAACAAAAAGAGAGTGCCTACTCAGAAAACATGTGGGGACCAAAGGACAATCCCATATTTTGGGCTGCATGTTGACAGCATGAATTCCCTTAAACTGGTGCCTGACCCTTTCACCTCCCAACTTCAATCACAACCTTTTACCCTCATTTTCACATCATACATCACTCCTCTCTCTACCTAGCACAAAAGGTAACGTGCAAACATTAGCAAAGTTTTTATGACCTTACTGAGTCACTATTTCATCTCAGCTGCTAAGGATCTGCCTCCTAATACCACAATTGTTTCAGTATTTTCTTCTGTGCCGATTCATTACTCCACACCCAAGAGCAATTTTGGTAACTTTTTCCATGGGACAATCACCTTCTTCTCAGTCAAGGCTCCACTTGCATTACACCTACAAACACCTGTCAATTAAGAATCCATAGTATTTCTTGGTAAGTGCAGGGTAGTACATCGCAACTCACCTAATCTTTAAGGACAAGGAGAACCACGAATTAAAGGACTTGGGAAAGTTTGTGTCTACTAAGCTCTTAGAGGAACACAAGGGTTAAGGTAAAATGAGAGGCAAAAATCCCATCGGCTGATGAGCAAAATGCTTCAATTCATGCTCAAGAGATCAGAGAATGATAGACTATTAACAGAAGTTATCCAGAAGTTTGATTAACTTAAAACCAAAAAGAACTGCAAATTTTAAGATAATCCTCAGCTTCTGAGTTTTGGTCATTTGGACATATTTGAGAGAATATGGCACTCAAATTAAGGGGGTAATTAATGGCCCAGAAATTACCATTTTGGGAAGACAGCATAACTTCCCTGCCAAGTACTCAAGCTACAATACAGAAATGTTAGACTGAACAAAATACATCATTTAAGAGGTAAATGACACACTACTACAGTGGTAATACTGCCACAGGACTAATGGCTGCCATAAATAAAAGATAAGAAATAAGAGACAACTGGAGTTGTAAACTGGGGGATTTTTTTTGTAATATTTTTCATGTCAACTTGATATAGCTAGGTAACAGATGGTATATTATGTTTTCCCTGTCTTGACACAATTTAAAAACAAGCTACAGATGGCTATAATGAAATCCTCATTAACACACTTATATTTTCACAGTTTGGGATAGCAATAATGAAACTTTCAGGTCTGGAATTTCCTGTTGGTTAATTAGTGGTTAGGTTAATAACCTGAGGAAGTGCACAACCCAAAAAGTTTCCTTATTGTTTAATCATATAATTACTATATTCATATTTCTGGGAAAGTTCTCAAGACTGATTTAATGTCACAGTAAAGCTACCTTTATAACCCTCCCTCTCTTTGTGAAACAACTGTATTATTTTATTTACCAGAGTGTGCAGACAGGAAATCACGAACAGGCCTAATTCAGCAGCTTCTGGGAAGTTTCAGCTTGTTTTTATTATAGAGATCCCAACTTACAGAACTCTTTCAATACACATTACACCAAACAAGCTCTACAGAAAAGCTAGGATCAACAACTACTGGGCTATTGCTACAATGTTATCATAAGATCACTGATTAATGCTTAAATAATTCTGGTTTTTCTTAATTCCAGTTTATAATCCTCTACAAAAGCTTGAAATACAACATCTGCTCAGCAGCACACCAAGATATCCTAAACCTCAGATCTAGAAAGAGAAGAAGTAGAATCACCACAAATCTTGTACTCAGGTTATTTCCATAAATGAATCTGCTGCTGGATGACAAACAGGCATAATGCCAGCTGGAAAGTGACACTATTCAACAATGTGATTAAAGTAGTAGTGAAAGATGTGGAATTCAGTGCTAAAAACCATCTGGGTTTTAGTAACCACACACTAGTTACTACATGATGACACTGTGCCTTCATTACTGCGCTACTGAGGCTACATGTTTGAGGCTGCAGCCAACAGCCATTCCCTCGCCTCAGCCGTGCCCTCGCTGGGTAGTGCGGGTGCACCCCCAGAAAACCAACACCCACACTTGGTGCTGTGGCACAAGGAAGCTAGTATCTTGGCAGAACCAGGTCCTAAATTACTGAACATTGTTGCTGAATTTTTCTAACTGCCATCACCAAAAAACTACACTGAGAAAGTGGAACACCCTTGTCACCAAGCACAGACCAATGAAAACAACCACACCTGTTTTTGAAGTGCTAGAGGTTCACAAGAGGACAGCTCCCACCAGAACATCATGAAAGGAACATAATGTGGAAAATTTCACTTGTGACTGAAGTTACATAGTAAGAGACAGTATCCAACTACTTAAAAGTTGTAATGCTATAAATATCTTATAAGCCCATCAAACTCACTTATGACAGAGAAGCATGGGGAAAGATAATTTGGATGCTCTAACAAACACCTTATTATTTAACAAACACATTATTATTATGACTATTCTGTAAGATTCTGCAGTCCTACCATTTCTTTACAATTTATTTAGACAACATTAAGGAGAATTGAAACAGTACAATCTTCCTTAACCAGCGGAAGCAGGAACCATACACAACAAAGACTGTCTGGAATGCTAAATGTCACTATGGGATTCGACAGTCAAATATACCCAAAGCAAACAACTGAAAAAAAACCCACACTGGTTTTAGAGATCTGAGAATTACAGCTTCAAACAGTTACTGCGCTTCCTTGAATCACACTCAAAGGCCTAGAAAGTTAATCAAAAACTTAGAGCTCCCACACAAATTTTCTTCTGGAAAATCCCATGTTTAATTCAGAAACCTTTAGATCCAGTTTCACATACAAGTTTTTACAATGATATCCATTCCTTGACAGAACAGTCTGGACTCTGATGGATCTTTTTATGGCAGTGTTGCTTGCTGTAAGAAATTTAGGTGCAGCTTTAATAAGTTAAACAAGTTTCTTGTTCTGAATGTTTACACATCATATAATGTGTAATCACATGTTTTTTAAAAACCTGTACATCTGGTCAAGTTTAGTAACACTTGCTCTTCTCCTTCCAAAATAAGAAGTTAAAAATAACTGTCATGTTTCAATCCTAAACAGTTTGTGAACCAAGGACACCTTATGTTTGCTTCATCCAGCACTCCTTACTCCATTCTTCGGAACAGTGTATCTGGTGGTGTTCTCTTAATATTTTGAGTTCCTGTGCTTACCAGATGATAAATTAAAAGGAAGAAAAAAAGAAAAAAGAAAAAACCAAACAGTATACTACAGTTATAAACTCTGTCATGCAAGTTTCAGGTACTTCCTCAAAATAAACACGAGACAATGGAAAAATTAATACAGGTAATTGCACTGGGATAAAAATCAAAATTTGTCATGAAAAGTCCTCCACTTTTTAATTATGACATCAAATAATTCATATCAGAGTTTGTTTTACAGAAGCTGAAACTGATTTACAGGAGGGCCTTCATTCCAAAGGGGCAAGAAGTCATCTGGGGTGCAAAAGTCCACAGCTGCAAAGATGGCATGTGGGAAGGAATGTGCCTCAGGTTCCCTGCTACCCATACAACAGGAATAAGGAAGAAAAATACATGTTATTTCTTACTTAATATGCATACACATAAGCTCCTTAATTCAGATAAGCATGTATCTTTGGAATCAGTATCACAGACAACTAAACTGGGAGTGTATCACACCGATTTCTGTAAGGGGCAGCTAGTTATGTTTGGGGATTCTCTCTAGCATTCTGAAGAAGAAAGCTCAAATCAATAAAGACAAAAAGAAAAGAAAATATGCCTTCCAAAATACAGGCTTCATTGTAGATGTAGCACAGATGCTATGGTACCATTAACAAAACAGTTTAAAATATTTCAAAGATCAAATGTAACAGGTTAGCATGCTAAAAATGTTATTTACCCCTAAAGTTTTTCATAAAGGCTCATTTGGTTTTGTCTGCTTCAAACCTCAATTCCAGAGTAATAATCAGAAATACAACTGCTCCAGTCATACTCTGTCTCTATCAGATGTGTTTTTCACCCAGCACAAGATATGCCCATCCAGGCCACGAGCAGACTCAGTTTCTCCAGGAGAATGCTATGGGAAACAGTGTCAACAGCTTTACTAAGGCCCAGGTAAACAACACCCACCAGGCCTTGTCATAGAAGTACACCAGTTTGGTCAAGCAGGACCTTTCACAAGCCCATGCCGGCTGGGACTGATCCCCTCGGTGGCCCTGTACATGCTGCATGATAGCACTTAGGACAATCTGCTCCATAACCTTCCCTAACGGCATGATTATACAGCTCATCGCTCAGTGCTATACCACTCGTGCAGACAAAACACACTTAACAAAATTTTGCAGCTTAAGATATCCTGAATTCCTGAAAGCTCTTCACAGAGCAGGACTGCAAGTTTGATTTTCTACTAACTCAGACATGATTAAATGAAGAGGTGATACAAGTATTCAAACACCCGTATTTGTGTGGACTACAAGTACTGAGAGCCAATCAAATGAAAAAGCTTACAAAGAACAGAATGAATGAAAGCAAGAGAAAAATAAATTCCAACAGCACAGTTTAATGAAGCTGTTGTTTAATGAAGTTCTGCTGAACAAAAAAAAAGAAGAGAAAAAGGAAAATATTTACTCATGCAGTAAGAGGCCTCTTCTGTTATGCTAAGTTCGCGAATGTTTCTAGGAGTCTTGCTATCATGCGCTGCTAAAAAAAGCATTATATTATTGTAGGTATATGCCACTCACAGAACACTTGGTCTGCTTTACCCAATATTATCTGCTTTTCAATTTTAGCATACAATACACCAAGTTTTTATGATTCAGTGTTTTACTTCAGCACTGTAAACACTGCAAGCCTTCAACAGAAAAGCAAACAGTTACAGTAAGTGGCTGTTTCTGGCAATTTATTTCTTTTCCTATAAAACATCCAACAGTCCAAGCTATACACAGAATATCCCAGAATTGAAGGAACTGCATGTATCTAAACTGGGGGTTTTTTGCTCCATTTTGCCCTCCCCTTGTGGACTGCTGCAGAAACCAAAAAAACATCTTTTCATAAAGGTTCCTAAAGACAGGAAGTTTTATACATGAGCGTATGTGCCAATTTTTTTAAATGTAATTTTAACGGAAGACAAACAAAAGTACCCATCAAAAAGATATGGCAGGGCCTACAGAACAGTCACAAATTTCACTTCACAACAGCAAGCAGAGATTTTTTTTTCCCTAATAACAAAAGTGCCATCAGAGAGATCTGAACACAATGCTGAACACTTAGGAGAATTTGATACACGGTATACAAGGTTTTAAGCGTAATTTTTTAAAATAAAATTGCAGCCCTTTTGTGATCTAGGCTATTAAGTGAGACATTTTGCTGGGAAAAATTCTAATAGAGGAAGGACTCAAGTAAGGACCTGTGATACACAGGAACATACATGCATATGTACATTTCAATATTCTGTTTTCTGTTTTAAGAAAGTAATCAGAATTGTCCATGACTTACATTTGAGTCATTTGAAAAACAAACCCCAGCATCTCAAGTACAATTAACTTGTTGCTTCCACTGCAATTTATAGCAGCCTGAAGAGTTTCTGCAATAACTACCTTAAATCACAAACACTTTAGATTACACATTCCCAGTACTGCAGAAGCCTGATGTGGGATAGAAAGACCAAACAAGCTCTCTGAATAAAGAGAAGTAAAGTAAACAAAAACTTCTGTCCCTTTCCCTCACATCCACTTCTTCAGACTTCCAAAAACATGTATTTTGACTGCAAGTATTAAACCACTCAAAATTGTTTACAGAAATAAAGTACAGTCTTTTAGCTGTTTCCTTCTAAGCCTTTGTTCATCATTTTGATTAGATACACACTGCATTTATAATAAAAATAAGAAAAAACCCAACACTTCTTGTCAAAGAATGGAAATCCTTCTGCCAAGACTGGAAAAAAAATTCTGCATTTTTAATGCTCACTATTCATGACATTCCAACTCTAGTACAGGATTTTCCAAAAAACAGTACAACCTACAGGTATGAGTTGTAGTACAAGGAATTTCCAGGGCTGGCTTTGAGGTTCTGCAAGAACTCAGACCCCACACTCATACACCTCTACTTACAGTTTATGAATAAAACGTGAATTTGAAAAAAGAAATATTCACTTTCCAGAAAAGGCCAAGCATAACTTTTATAATTAGGAGGCAAATATGAGTCTAAGCACATGCTTATCAGAGAAAGCCTAGACACGTTAAATACCCAGCTTGATACTTACCATGCTCTCATATTTTTCACTTCTATTACAGAAAAAAACAAAGCCCTCAGTGAAGACGCTGAAGCCCAGAGATGTCTCAGCAACATATGCCAAGGCTTTGCTAGCCCAGACTTGATCTGTCCTCTTAGTCACTCATCCTGCCTCCGCACAGCGTAAGCAGCTCTGGGGCAGTCAACAAGCACTCAGTGAGAGCACAGAAACCGAGGCAGCGCCGTCAGGCCAACAGCAGAGCAACGCTAGCATGGGAAGTGGCTTTCATTACAATGAACACTTTTGTAGCAAGAAAATATTGAAAGCATGTTCAAATTATTACAAGAAAAATTCTAACACCATTAAAAGCATCGGTTTTAAACACACAAAAATGTATCCAAACACTGTCCTTGGACTAGGGAGTGGCAGGCCAGTTTTTGGGGTACTAGGGAGAGGTGGTGGGTGTTGGGAGCAAGCCCAGAACTGCTGCTGATGCCTGCACGGAGCAGAGAGGTTACTGCTCCCAGCTGGGCAGAAGGGGCAAGCGAGACTGTTCTGTTGTTCCCCACCAGAATGCCAGTAAGGGAACACAGATAGGTAAACCCCTGCCTTTCATCCAGGGATGTTAGTGAAACTAAATTGGCTGTGAGGAAGGAAACAGGTTCTCCTCTCCAAGGCATGCCAGGCAGGTGCAGGCAGTGCTGAAAAGTCCCTTCCTATGTGCTTGCATGGTGTGAAACACCAACATTATATTGTTTTCTATATGTGAAAACCAGTCTTAAACCTGCATGTACTTACCCCACCAAGATATGAGCGACTGTACAAAATGATGCAAGGCAAAGCACCACTTAGCACTCAAAGGATAATGCTGCTTTTAAGAACAAAGTCTCTCTGATATCCTTCAGTTGAAGTCAACAAAAATGTAGATACCTTGAATGCAAAACTACGTCAATTATCTCCATATGCAATGCTGTGTCTATGTAGACTAATTTTAAAGTTAAACCATCTTCCTAGAAAACTGACTATCTGGAAATAAACTATTTGCATACATAACACTGCTGGAACTGGCGAGACCAATTAACAGCCCGTGAAGTTAGTGTTGAGAATTGACTTGTTTTCTTTCCAGCTCCAATGTGATCATTCCTTTTCAACAAGCAAACCAGTCATTGTTTAGTGATTTCCTGTGGTAGGTGAATGAACCTGTATTGCCCAGAAATCCTCTTTCTGGTTCTCTATCTAAGCAGGTTTCAGCAGGGACAAATGCTGAAGCTAGGCAAAGAAATGTGCTGTACTATCCTGGTTAGACCAGGTCTGCAAGCCAGGAGCACAGACATTTTACAAGTTCACAAGTAATTTTTGCACTGGGGATGAGGCAACAGAAACTGGTTGGTTTAACAGAAGCCATGAAAAAAGAAAGCCACAGGGTGGCACTGCAGGTAGGCTGTATTTTGTAACTACTTATGCTTTTCCAAGCAAATCAAAGCATATCTAATCCCATCTGTATAAAACAGGAGAGTGGTTCATTAGTTTTTCTTCAATCATTGTATTGTCCAGCAACAAATATCTCTAGAATATAAATCACATCATAAATGAGGCACCTACTTCAGAATTGCCAAGGTATCTTATAAATTCATAAAATGGTATTTAAAAGCATTGACACAGAATGCTATTGTAAAGAGCGGCTAAGAATTCATACCTATTCTGGATTTGTCAGCTCATTTTAAAACAATTTCAGAAAACAAATCTTCACAAAGCATGTGCATTTTCATACAAAACCTAAAGACTTTTCCTTGTACCATGATTTTTTATCACTGTTGTGCTGGAAAAATATCTAAACATTTCTCTCTTCCTCTGAAAGGAAGGACAGTACTAACTTATGAAAAGTTTATGAAAGAGTCTTAATACTGAATTCAACACTGTCACATCCTTTTAAAACACTTTTGTTCTCATATATAAAAGAATCATACATAGTTTCATCCAAAATAGGCTTAGGAGTCTATTTAATCTACTTCGTTGGCTTCTTCTTCACCAAATTTTAAATTCCTGTCATTTGAGTTAAAATCCAAAACATTTGCAAGAAGGGTTATTGCTGTTCATTTAGTGAAGTAACTGATGTTCAGAGCAGATTTGGAGGTCATCCAGGATTGCAAGTTACTTTCTACTTTATAAAACAAAAAGTCCCTTCAAGGTATAAATCTGGTATTTCAGTAGATTCTGAACTAACAGATAACATATGACCATGCACAGAAATTCTAGTTGCTGAAGTCCTAGATCATTTTAACATTTCTGTTTGAAAGTATGATCAGTAACAGTCTTCCTTGTTGATGTTTCTAGTAACAAATGAAAGCAAACAAAAAGCTGTACTTTCATTCAGTTGCACCATAATATAAATTAGAATACCAATTCATTTGCTGCCATTTTTCTTACTCCAGAAGGCAAGAATTCTGAAAACTATAAAGTTTTATTCCCTCAGGAGTTCAATACTGGGCTGGTAATTTTTCCAACTGACAAGTAACTATAAGCCATTCTACCTGCTGTAAGATTGTTTCCTGTATTTTTAAACTGTTTGTAGAGATTATTTTGCTATTAGATAGCATGACATTAATATACTGGCGAAGAAATATGCCAGTATAGCTGTGACTTTAACACTGAATAAGGCAGATGATTATTCAATAGTATCGATTGCCAAGCTATACAAATTTGATTTGAGCATATTATTTACCCGTTTTGTGGACTCTTACACTAAAGCACTCTACATGCTAACAAATGGTTTCAAAACATAAGCCTGAGAAATAATAAGTTAAAAAGTTAGTGACCTGGTAAAATAAATTGGTATCAAACCACAGTACCTGGTGTCAATATTGCTTACAAATCCTATATTTAATAGAAAAGTAATTAGGGCACCTCCTCTTCAAAAAAAACCAACAAAACAACCCCCCCCAAAAAACCCCAAACCTCTAAAAAACCCCACCAGCCATCCACAAAACACAAAGAAAAATACTTATTACAGTAAAGATCTGTCTATTATTATTGCCTCTGCTTGGACTGAGAGAGCAAGGGCTTCTGCTCAAGTGTTGACATGCAGACACTGAGTAGCTATACTTCAATACTTCGTGTAATAACTTCTCAGCTCATCAATTATATTAAGTATGATACTGTTTACATATAACACTGAAAAGTCATGAGCTGATGCAACTAATGGAAGTGACCTCTATTGATTCTAAATAAAATAACTAAGATAAAAATAGACATGCTGGATGCAACCTAATAGTGCTTCAAATAGGCTTCTCTGTTCCCCTCTATTGCCACCTATACCATTATTAACAGAAAGCTAAATGAAAGTGGACAAATTTGGGCAGTAGGTACATTGCTTACAGCAAGGCCATAGCATTAAAAGTCTCAGCTTTGAGAAAGATGTGTGCAGGAAGATATATGGAAGTAACTAACATGTCTTCTGTCTGAATTCTCTTCTTCAGCTTTTTAATTTCCTTACATAAGGCAGAGAAGTGTTCATAGTTGATTTGTACATATTTTGCACAGGTTTGGAATAATGTATCTGGACAATGCTAAGAAACTTCTAATTTTGCTAATCATATTTCTAAAAATCAAATTGCTTAGCTTAATTCTGAAACTAGACAGTGCATTAAGTTTTCACAGCTGGTTATTTTCAATGTTAGAAATCAAGTAAGAAAATTTTAGCTCACAACTATCAAACACCAAAGAAAGGATTCTGCCAATCCTAGTCCTGTCTCACCTACTGTAGAACAAACAAACGAACAAACAAACATAATCTATATTTTTGTACCTTGGGTATCTGAAAACATCATATCTACTTCTTCATGCAGATGACTAAATAGCTCCCTTCATTTTTCAAATATCCTTGAACAGAAATATTTGCTCAAGAACATAAAGGACAAATTAAATGGCTGCATAGCTTTTGTCACTGCAATGTAAAATATTAAAGTCCGATTATTAACAACTGCAGTATCACACAATTTTACACCCTTCCTCAAACATGCAAGCAACATATAGCCCAAACTTCTGAACAACCCACAGGAAATTAGACATAAGAAAAGAAAGTTTAAAAAGCAAAACACTGTCTAGCCAGCACTGTGAGGCACATTCTTACATTCCCATGGAAAGTTAAGAGCACAAGGAGCATGGCTGCATGTTCCCTTGAGGCCAGGCACAACTGAACTGTTGGACAAAGAACAAGTTCTGGTCCCCATCACTTGTACATACACATAGATCATGGGAACTCATTTTCTCTGGGTCACTTGGCTACACAGCTGCATGTGTGTCATTTGTTTTTAGAACACAAATGTCTTCCTTTAAATGAACAACCAATTACTGCATGATAAAAAAAAAAAAAAAATCCAGAAGAGACAAAATATCTGTATTGCTAGTATGGAATGCTTGACAGCATAAACTAAAAAACATAGGCAAAGCCTGTTTCACTTACGAGTACAAATTCTGCCAAGTTAAAAACTTCAGAAAGGTGACTACTGTCATCACATCACTCCCAGAAGGAGACAATAAAATATGATGCAGAAGTCCTATCCCACTATGACCATCTTGTCTCACAAGAGTGGTTGCTCTGGGACAGCCACAAATTAAGTTAGACAACATTGGTCTGGTATTGACTCAGACATACAGATAGGGATCAGAAAAATGGGGTACAGCTTTACAGGTCATGTCATTTATGTACAGAGGATCAAACAAGCTATGACTTGCTGCTAGGAAATACCAGAATTCTCCTATCAAATGAGGAGTTACAGCAGATAAAGACAGCAGAAACAGACTGAATGATTTTGGATGCCTTCACTCGTTCATAAGGTCCACCAATGTCTCATCATCTTCTATATCTAAGGACCAACCATTGGCTACATGACCTGAACTAGATCCCACTGTGCATCATGATATGAATTACTAGTCCACATCTTCTAAATACTCACCAACACTGGCTGAATCTGTTTGCTAAAGAAAGAAAAAAACAAAATTAACATGGCTAAATACTGGACGTTCAGAAAACACTTCATACCAGTGCACATCTGTGCATGCAGTCACATGGTTTCTCCAGCTGACATCATTTCTAGTTTCATAATTCCATTTGTTGCATATTTTCTGATGTGAAACACGGCTGAACAGGGGATCCCTCCGTCGAGGTGGCTAATAAGGATACCAGGTGACTTTGAAAAGCACAGAATCATAACAATGACAAAAATTGCTGAGAAAATTGCAAGATAAATTTTACAGCTAAGTCAAGCTATCATTTCTCTGCCTTTTTACTGGTCTTTCTTAGCCCCAATTACATGACTGTATAACTTCAACACAACTGATGCTAAGGGATACAGCTAAGTGACTGGGTGAAGGAAACAATAGAATCATAGAATCATTTAGGTTGGAACAGACCCTTAAGATCATCAAGTCCAACCATAAACTTAACTACCAAGTTCTTGCCCTCTTTACTGGAGGGATGAAACTGCCTCTTCAGGTTGTCCACTCCTGTTTATACTCTTTTAATTTTTTTAAATAAGAAAAAGAAGAAAGGAAATCATCCTTTCCATTTTGGTAAAGATACATACAAGCTTAGCTACCAAAAGATCCAGTTGCAGGCCTTGGTATTCCACCCTCTTTATCATGTAGCTCTTTGTGAAAAATCTCAGTGTTTTATTATGAAATTCAAATCTGAAACTCACACTTATAAGTGTGAGTTATAAGCTTGGGGGATGTAAATCATCATCTTCCTTTCTTGGCATCCTCTGCCTCTGAACATGACACTTAAGTTCAAATCAGACCAAATTACTAAGCCTAGACATTTAAAGTGATACTAAGCAGACAACACTGCAGTCAACTCTTTCAGTTCTTTGATATGTCAGTTTTATCTCTCACCAGCCTTGTTTATTTCCAATAAAATTATAATAATATAATACAATTTAAAGAAACCAACAAAGAAGAACTATCACAGTTATTTCACTGGATTTGCTGTATACGATTAAGCTTAAAAGCAAGCTGAATGATCTCTTATACTTACTAGTATTTCAGTATTGCACTAATTGCAGCAAGAATCCTTATACCAGCTGACCAAACTGAAATAGAATTCAGGGGATATCAGTTGGGAGTATGAAACGCTATGGTGTGATTTAAATATTCTGCCTAAAAAGCAATTAGCCAAAACAGATCAGATCAATAAAAACTGGTTCAGGCCAGGTTAGAGTACCTTCCAGAGAATATGCAACTTTTTCTGATGACAAAGCCAACATACAGGAACCAGGGGTATCCGTGACTCTTGTAGTTTAAAGCCTTATGTGAAGCATCAGAGGTGATATGTAAAACATGCTCCTTATGGGGATTTTAATCTTTTTATTTATTAGTATTACTGAGAATCTTTGCACGCCAAAACAGAAGTTTGATGAGTGAAAGAATCCATCAGAATTTATCAGCTTGTACTTAATTTCTCCTTGATTTAATTCCCAGGATACCAGCTATTTTTCTGCTAATTGTAAGGTCAAAAAGGACCCCATGGAAGCAATGAGCAGCAGGAACTAAATAAACAGACGACCGGATCTTTAATGCAAATGTGTTTCCTGGAGGAAAGGAGTAAATCAGCACAGATGATGCAGTACAGAAGCAGGAAAAAAGTTTTTTGAAAAATAGAAATCACATGTTTGAAAACAACTTGTTCAAAAGATTTCTCACTGGAACATAAGTAGCTCTTCAAAACCAGTGCCCTGCTGAGGAATTTACATACTTGCCAAGGTTTCAGTTACTAATCAAAAGCAACAGCTATTTGCTTTATGGATGAAAAGCTGTAATACTTGCTCGAAATTTTAAACAAAACAAACCAACAAATCACAATTATTTTAAGATGCAATACATCTGCACAGCGAGAACTGCCTGTGTGAGTGTGCAACTGAGACAAGCACTCCAGAATATACTCCCCTTCATTAGAAGTTTTAAGAAAAAGAATACTGGCAGTACAATTAAGAGGCCTTCAGAGTACTGAACCAGTTCAAATAATGCTTAATGCTTTTCAAATCCATCAGTTATAAGGTCATCACCAGGGTAATTCCACAGCATGTCTCCTGATAACAATGCTTCTGGCCTGTGAACAGCTAGAATTTAAAACTTATCTTTAATAACCCTAGAGCATGACTACTTAGAAATCATATGCATATATGAAGTTTATGCTGTAAAGCCTTCAAGAATGAGGATTATTTCCCTTACAGTCCTGCACAACCGACTCACCATTGCTGCCTTCTCCCTTTCTTATCAAACACTTTGTTCTTCTACTTCCATTAGCAGCATGGACAGGTTTCCAGTCTGATTCATGGTCAGGATTCTTACTGCAGGGATGCTAACGCTGCACTTGAGTACAAACACTAAGAAACTAACTATGCTCTACTAATCAGTGTAAAATGCTATGCTAAAATGCTATACTCTACCGGTATAGAGATCTTATTAAAAAAAATCTCTGGCTTTGAGATCTTATTTTTTAAAAAAAAACCAATAAAAACATATAGGAATATCAATTTAATCTTTATCCATGAAAAAAAAAATCCAATAAAAACATACAGGAATATCAATTTAATCTTTATCCATGTACTTATTGTTGCTGCACATTCAGCTGCTTCTGCCTGAGAGAAACTTGCTTATATTCCCTAAATAACAATCCAGGGTATCCTACAGTGTGCTACAGATCTACCACAGGGGTTGGACTAGATGATCTTCAAAGGTCACTTCCATACAAAATAATGCTACGATTTCTCTGAAGAGAAGAATAAACTGGTAGAAACAAAAAGTAGAAAAGCAATTTGGCATACTTTCTTCCCAAGGAGAGAAAGTGTATTCAGATACAGTCCTCAGAAGCATCAAAACTATTAAATTAATTTTGAAACCAAGGCAACACCACTCTAGCTGGCACTAAGAAATAGTAGAATAATACACTGACTGGAATAGGGGCAGAGAAGTACTTTAAAAGAGAATATGAGGACAAACAAAAAACAGCTTAGGCTATCAACAAAAAACTTAAAGAGGCTATATGTGAACCCTTCAAAAAAAACAGTGAGGAGAAGGAAAGGCCAGACACTGGCAAGGCGAGAAAGCCACCTAGCCATTTCCAGATGCCATGACTATCTGGACACAACTTGAACTGACAGGGTTTAACAGGCACTACGGAAACAATCCACATCCCCCTCAGTAAAACCACCCCTGACTTGAATATAGGAAAGGGGTTTTCTATTTGTTCTAAGGAACCATAAAGTGATAAAAATAGCTACATTCTGTTTGTCCTGTTGAATAGGAGATTAAAATAACTGGCAACATTTTAAGTCATGAGCTAGAGATGGATTCACCAGGTCACAATTGGGAGAGGAGAACTGCCAGTCCTTGATAAGCATGGCAATTACCATTCTTTTATATACAGAACTACTCTAAGGGAGTACAGCTTCCTTAAACAGCAATAATAGCATATCCTTTGATTTATACAGCAGTCCTCCAGCAATACAACCAACATCCTGTTTTCATCTTGAAGTACAGCTGGGCAGTTTGTC
Organism: Acanthisitta chloris; assembly: GCF_000695815.1. Lineage (NCBI taxonomy): Eukaryota > Metazoa > Chordata > Aves > Passeriformes > Acanthisittidae > Acanthisitta > Acanthisitta chloris. The sequence goes on from NW_008671029.1 coordinate 83,773, forward strand.
TACAGGCTTTATTTATCAGAGTGCCTATAACTGAGTGCCTTGTCATTATAAGAAGCAGCACCCTCCAACTTAGCATTTTATCTTCCTGGTCCTTTCCTTATGAAAATTCTTACATGGCACCTGCCTGACCTGAGCACACAGATGTCTACTAAGTGCTCTGAAACAATGTGACTTAAGTTTATAAATTTTAACTAAAAAAGGAACACATTTCTCCCACCCAGTAAGTCATGTAAAAAACACCCAAGAAAATTCAGAGAAAAAGCATTTTCTTTCTTTACGCATTTCAGAGGAAAGGACAAATATTGCTGAAATTATCTGAGCTGTGAGATCTCCTAAAGCCCTTAAAACAATCCTGATATCTGAAACCATTTCTGTAAATTCTCCCTGGATTTAGAAGCCTTCCCTGAATATAACTGCAAATCTCTGTAAAACACCTAAAAGAATGTATGTATTAAACATTTGATTAGACATCTCTCAGACTGCTCTATGCATTTAATAGCTGTGTGCTCTGTGTTATCACAACAGTCAGAATCCTGTCACAAATGCAGACTTTTCCACATTCTTACCCATGAAAGCAACCAGCCAAATAGCATTTTGAATGATTTACATGCTCATACTCTGTAACTATGCAGTAACTCATGAACATGCCATTCACATGTTGTCACACTTTAGAAATAGAAAGACCAAGAATGCTTAACTGTTAGCCACTGTATCTGTTCAAAACAGTTTTCAAAAGTTTTCAAAATTGTTGCTTGTTGCATACATCAAAAACACTAAAACCTTATAAAACGAGGAAACTTTTGCTAGCTATATCTAGAAGATACATCCATTTTTTACTTATTTATCTTCAAGCAAGTGGCAAGCAGCATGAAAGCAGAACACCAGTGGAAGCAAAAAAGCAATTACTAGTAACAATGGAGGGCAAACTTCTTATTTAGAACCTAATGGCTCTGAGTCAAGAGCAATAGAAACCTTGAAATTGTCTACACTGGCCAAAAAATAGCCTGTGGTAGGGGTGAAGAATAGGCAAAATTACCACCAACACTGCTACAGCAAAAGAAGCCACAGTGACAAGTTGTGCAAATCAGAATGTCACCTAGACCACAGCTTCTACTCCTGTCCTTAGTAACAGGAGCTAGGTCAGGGACAAGCTGCAGATAGTTCATATACTAAAACATCTCCAAAATTTGTCACGATTTCCTCAAATTTAACTGCAGTAGATCAGTGCTTGACAGAATACAGTCATAAAACTAAAGTTAACAAATGGAAAACCAGAGTAGTCAATCTGGATTTGTACTTTTTGTACATGGGCAGCTATCTACACAGATCATAGAGACAGAACAAGACACAAACAAGGGAGCACTAAATTTCAACTGCAAACTCTGAACTTTTGAAAAGTTCACCCTCACTTTACAGAGCAAAACTCTAACTGCCAGTATCTTAAAGCCCTCTCTTAGGTACCACATTTTCTCTCTTCCAGTAAGTATGGATAGGGTTTGAATGCCGCCCAAAGAAGGAAATCCATGGAAAGAACACTGGCTTCATATCAAAGGAGAGATTCAGTTTGTGGCTAATGGCCATCCAGCTGCTCTTTTGACACACATAAAATGACAACCATCAGAATTTTTGAAACTTTCATTACATGGATATAAAGTCATAGCTGTTGGCTTAAAGCAGAAAGGCTCTCTTTTGATTCAAAAATTCAAGCTGACACTTCAAAAACATCCCAAACTAAAATAATATCCTAAGGTGAATACAGACAAAGGAATAAAAGCCTTGTCTAACCTTAAGAAGAGAAAAAGGAATCACCCCAGACTTTCATGATTACCAACAGCTTATTACTGGCTTCTTCTCACTGAAGAAGACACAAAAAGCTGCAAGAAACTTACTCCACCACCTGAACAGCAGCAGCAAACCTACTCAGTTTAGAATAAGACACGGAAACTTACTTCTACCTAGCCCATAAGGGAGGGAGAGAGGTATGCAGCCTCTGTTAATTATTCAACAGCTATCAAAAACCAACCAACCAATCGTAAAAAACAAAACAAAAAAAAAACATTAAATAAACCAACCCTAAAATAACCAAACAAATCAATGGCAGGGGAAGAAGAAAGAATCTCCATATCCAGTGTCAGATCTCTGAATAAATCAGTCTTTCTCATAAACAGTCACCAAACCATTTCTTTCTCAATGTCACTTAAATATTTAAGTGAAGATATTTGTTACTCAAACACAGTGATAAACACAATGATACATAATAGTAGTACAACTACATCAGTTTGAGGACATGATTCAAGTTTTCTGATGGATCTCATTTTACCATCAGAGGCCAAAAGCTTTTAATAAGTTGAGCTAAACAATGGCATGTTTACAATTTCAACCAATCCTATGCCATGTTTAGCTATGCCTTCTTATCTTTGATAAAGTATCACATGCTCTTTTACAAACAAACTGGAGATCTTTCTATCATGTTAAGCATTTATTCACATCATACCACAAACTGACTCAAGGAAACACTCAGTGCATGACTGAGATGCAAGATGTTATGTGACAGGATGTGGGAAAGGCCAGTGAGTATAAACAGAGTTTTCCAGACCTCATTAGCTTTTTTCTATTATTTTAAAATCAAAGATAAAATCTTCTAAATTATTGCTTCTAACCTTTGTGCATTTGTTTTCAAGCAACAGAATAACTCTTTACATACTCAACCATTTTTCCTTTCTGAGAATATGCGGTTGGCAAACAAATTGCACACTGCTCAATTAACTAGGATAGAATTTTGCAAGGGTATTTCTATCTTTAGTTACTAAAGTTCTTCCAAGTGGCTCTAAGAAACGTTTTGACAACATAAACAACTCACTGGACACTTCATTTCCTACTGCAGATCTCTGCACCACAAGCAGGAAGAGGCAGCATCAGCCTGCTGGAGCATAGACAGATTTCATTCAGGAAGTGTGAAGGAATATCCAGCTGTTCTTCTCCAGTGGAGACAGCATGCAGGACAGCTGCCTCTCCTGCAGAGGGGCAGAGTGGGAACTGACACTATATAGATCTTTCCATGAGACCACTCTGTCAGGGTACCAGAAAATTTTAAAATCTCCACCTACACTCAATCATATGAAATACTGTTTGGCATTGTATAGGATGACATTTCAGCATTTATGGTACATCATTATTTCCAAACATTCTCAATTCTAACATAAAAACTTATAATGGATTAAGTGCTGGCAAGCAGTCTTAAAAAAAAATAAATTCCCGTAAACCTGTTAGCTGGCAGGCCTTACATACTGCAACTACAGAATCCAGGAAAATTTTTGGGTAAGTAAAAGCAGGAAGAAAATCTAACAACGTGAGCCCAAAAGCAGTATCTTAAAGAACACCATTAGAAATAAAACATAAGAACTGCTTGATTTGATTATTTCTAAAACTATCATAGTACCAAACACCCATTTTTTTTCTAAGATACATCACTGTATATTTTTAAGGTTTCATCTAATACTTACAATTCACTGTTTCTCTCCTTCTTTATTCCTTTGAGATTTATGCATAAAGACACATTACAGCAGTGTATTTTGGGAGGAAGTCTGGAAAGTTTGTAAGAATATTTGGACAGTGGAAATATGAGAACAGTCAAAGAAAGATGCTTAGAAATAAGACAGAGATTCCAACAGTTCAGACAGTGATGTCAGATCCTTATTACTTTTCCAAAATAAGTCTTTTCAGATTCTCTCCTATCCCACTCACTATTGACAACCAGCTCTGAAGAAGTGCTTGTAAAATGCTTTGGTTTTCGGTATCTTCTAGATTTCCACCTTGCCTTTCTACTTAAGTGAACGAACATTACCTGGCATGTTGAGAATATCTCAATGATACCTACACGAATAGGGAATATGTGCCCTACGCTACAAAAGAACAATCAAAACAAACTCCCAAAATAACCTAGATTACCAAATCATATCATAGAATCATAGAATTTTAGGGGTTGGAATGGACCTTACAGATCATCTAGTCCCAACCCCTTGCCATGGGCAGGGACACCTCCCCACTAGACCAGGTTGCTCAAGGCCTCATCTAGTCCGGCTTTGAACACTGCCAGGGTTGGGGCATCCACTGCTTCCCTGGGCAACCTATTCCAGCATTTCACCACCCTCACAGTAAAAAACCTTTTCCTAATATCTAGCCTAAATTTCCCCTCCTTCAATTTGAATCTATTACTTTTCATCCTATCGCTGCAGTTCCTGACAGAGTCCCTCTTTGGCTCCCTTGTAGGTCTCTTCACATACTGAAAGGCTACTATGAGGTCTCCTCCACTGCTTCCCTGGGCAACCTATTCCAGCATTTCACCACCCTCACAGTAAAAAACCTTTTCCTAATATCTAGCCTAAATTTCCCCTCCTTCAATTTGAATCTATTACTTTTCATCCTATCGCTGCAGTTCCTGACAGAGTCCCTCTTTGGCTCCCTTGTAGGTCTCTTCACATACTGAAAGGCTACTATGAGGTCTCCATGCAACCTTCTCTTCTCTTCTCTCAGCTGGAGTCTCACGAGAGCAGAGGGGGAGAATCACCTCCTTCGACCTGCTGGCCACACTCCTTTTGATGCAGCCCAGGATTCGATTGACTTTCTGGGCTGCTAGTGCACACTGCTGGCTCATGGTGAATTTCTCATCTACCATCATGCCCAAGTCTTTCTCCTCATTGCTGGTCTCAGTTACTTCCTCACTCAAATCCTCTGATCCCTGCACATATCACTTGGCAGAAAAACAGACCTCTCTCCCTCCCCCCCAGAAAAACTCAACCAACCATCAAGAAACAAGAAAGAAGAATTAAGGAGCTGAAGGTGTAAGATCAATCTGATCCAGTTCTATCAGTTCATTTCTACATCAAATGTCCTATAGTTTGTCATGCAGCCATCAAATTAAATTTATCTAGTTCTGAAGAAGGACAGCATATAATACATTAATAAGATTACTTCTACTGGCCCTACAAAGTTGTCAGTAAACTTTGACTTGGCTGAAAGAAGAAAATTAATAAAATAAATCCTGTTTCATTCTCGAGCTATCACTGCCTGCTTTAAGACATCAGTTCCAAGTTCTGCAATGTCTAAGGCACTACTCAGCTGTAGATAAGCGAGCAAATGAGAACAGCAACTGCAAAGACAGTGAATGACCCCACTTTAAAATGATGCACACAAGGGCCTGGGAAACCCTTCTCTCCCTAAACACTGTAGCAAAAATAGTATCCACATCCATATAAGTACAAGGAAATAAGACGCATTAAGCTAGCTAAAATGCAAATACGCAATTTTTAAACACAAAGCAACATTTATAAAAAGAAGAAATTATAGTTTCAGCGTGAAATCGGAGGAAAAGGAATCAGATACAGCCAGAACAGGACAGAAAAAAATAAACTAACAAATCCCAGACGGAAAAACTAAGGTGAAGGGCCAGGCTCTTTTTAAATCTTAGGATTTAAAAGAATGTACAAAGCCAGAATCCAAAGAGGTCCAATCATCATGCTGGGTTGCAACCCCTTCAGGCAAAACTGAAGTACAGCTTTCTTTACTAGCAGCTGCAGACTTACAAACTTACTTGAAGTTTAAGATTCAGCAAGAAGGGACTTTCTCCAAGCAGTAAGTACTTAAGAAACTGAATGAGGTAAATATAGCTCAAGGAGTGTGCAAAGGATGGAATTAGTGAGGCTGTTTTGTAATCTGGGTGGGAGGAGAGGATCAAAATTGCAGGCAAGAGGAAGTAAGAGACCATGAATCAGAGACCAGTCTGGAGACTTCATAGAGTAAAGGGAAAACGCAGTAACTCTTAAGAAATCAAAGTTTGGGAACCTAGGGACAATTTTCAACACATTGTGGTATCCGATTGTAAAGGAATTAAAGTTTCTAAACTTCCAAATTAAGAATAAAAAATTCAAAGCCCAGATTTCTGTCATAGCTTGATTTTCTGAATTTACACAAACACCTGATAATCATCAGAAATTCCATTCACTGCACCATCAGCATCAACTAGAACACACCTTGTTTGTTTTACTAACTACAGTAGTAAAAAACAAAAATCCATCCAGACAAATTGTTTCTATGCTCTTAAAGCCAGAATGGTTACATATTTAATTCCACAGGACATTAATTTTCAATGAGAAGGACAGAAGGGTTAATGTAGTTAATTTTTGCCTCAAGGGCTTACAACCCACCACCATAAGTTATAAACATTTGCTTTCTCAACTTGTTACTAACAGACATTTTGGCTCCTCTTTTTTTTTTCCTAGATCCAGAGACAAAACACTGTTCCTCCCAAGTAAAAATAGCTCTCAACATTGCTGTCTCAAGAACAGTTAAACAACAGCTACCTCTACTGAGGTAGATTACCTTCTACCTGCAATATTATATATAATAATATATACTCATATATAAAACAGTTGTTTTGCCACTATAGTTTGACAGTGCATAAGAACTGATCAAGGTTTTACAACAGTCCAAAGCAATACAATGATACTTAAACACATGGTAAACTAGTGAATGACAAAAAACCCAAACTTGCCACACCACACTCCTCCCTACTGCCCCTCAAATTACCTTGATACCTACAATATAAAAACTCTGTGGGCAATAGCAACACAAAGTTTCCATTGCTACCCTACTGATGGTGCCATGTCCTTGAACACCCTTACTTAACTCACTTTAATCAGCAAAACTCCCAGCACAGCAAACTGGGGGGGAAGGAGGGGTGAGGGGAGACACAGATGGACAAAAAACCAAACAGAATACAACAAGCAAACAAACAGTCAATCTGTGTGAAGCATAAAAGAATACCATGCATTTTGTGAAAAGAATAGGAGAAGCAGTTCCTCCAGACAACTTTGTCAACAATAACTCTATATTAAAGCGACAACTGAAGATGCTTATGCACTTCCCACAGCAAAACATTTACAAGTTACCTGCTAAACCCCAAGTATGGAGCCTCAATCTTTGGAAGAAAATCCATTTGAAGGTCTGACATGAAAGTCAGGTATAATACCGTAAGGGAAAACTAATTCTCAACAGGAAACCAAGGCCCATGAAAAACACCCAAGATTCTTAAAACAATACATGAATAATTCAGGACTACTGAATTGAAAATTAATTTAATTTTAAAGAAAAATACCCATGTTTCTAATGTTGTTCTTTTGAGACAGGATAGCACTTTGTTTGTTTGGAGGTTTTTTGTTTCTTTCTATTGGAGGAAAATTCAAGCTCACAACATGTCTTGTCTAACATAGAGCCATACATTGTATTGTTTGGAGAGGAGGAGAGGTTTATTTGTCTTCTGTTAAATAAGATTGATCTATGTTTTCCAAACCAAGTAGCTCTATTTCCAGAACAGAAATGAAAATCAAAGAAATGTGTTGCAGGTATTTTTAAAATACAGCTTAGAAAGTACAGCTTGGAAGCTATGTCTTCAGTGAAAACCTGCGCAGAATGAAAGCTTCCAACAAAACCAATGCTTTCTCACAGAAGAAAGCTTAAGTCTAGCTAAAAATATTCACATGTTCTATTTTCTTTAACTGAAAATAGCAATTCTGACAACCCTAATCTTGCAGCAGAACTAACACACAAGCAACCTCCTCAGGGAGACATTTCATAGATAATTAGGGATCCATCCTTTAACCACCTACCGCAGCTTTGTCATTTTACGACAACAAAAAAGTATAAACAAATGTACATGCCACATCTGAACTGAATAATCTCCTAGCAAATAAAGAACAAATCCAAGAACTCTGAATTGTGTAAATATTCCCATGGTATTCCCCTCCTGCATAAAAAATATTTCTTAAACTATGAAAAAAATGCACTTTTATCCACTAGTCTATTGCCATGCATGTTTTACAGCAGAACAAAACTACTGGAGACCCAGTTAGTTAATGTTTAAGTTTATTTTCATGAAGAGTTGTGATTTTAATTGTAAGACTTTACCTTAGGAGAGAGTTCAGGTGAAGCATCAAGTTTTTAATTGCTTGTTACAGCTCAAAACAGCAGGGGTGGTTGTCCCCCTTGAACTCTCCATTGTCGTATGCTGCACAGTCAGAGTTTCCTCTTCATTGTGCTAATGCTGGGCACGGCCAAAGAACTCTACAGGAATCTCGGAGCCAACATCTTGGCTTCTTGTCATCCTCTAATGCCCTGACGACAACTCTGAGTTTTACAGCAGTTACATAGTGACAGCAAATACTCACAGTGAAGAGCAACTCTTTCTCAAACAGCAGGCAGCTATGCGAACTTAAGTCAGAGTAGCAGGTCAGCTGTTGGGGAAGCAAGTAAGAGCCAGGTGAAAAGAAAAAAAAAGCACACCAGATCTGTTTTAACTTGCAAGCAACCATAAAAGAACACCTGGCATTCCTTGTATCCACTACATTAACAGAGCAACTCATCATACCGACTTGTTATTTCTAGAAAAAAGAATAAATATTTAGTTGAGCATGCTGACCTTGTTACAACTCCAAGGTCTGACTGGATAATCTGGCATCTGCTGCTCCCCAGCACACATAAAACTACAACAGTGGCAGCTAGAAACAACAGCAGTCAAGCTAGAAAAACTTGCACACTTAGAAATTTTTTCCAAGCTACAGTCAAGATAGTCAGAAACAGTACTGGACTTTATGAAGGGAGACCTATTTAGATGTTGCCAGATTACAGGTCAAACCATTTATTTGTGACTTAAAAATATTTCTAGCAAATTATTTTATCTGTCCAACAAGAAGAGTCCTGTAAAGACCTTCAGTTTCCTCTGGAATCTAAGCTTTTGGTCCCCTACAATGGGCTCTTTGAATTCTTCCACCCAACACAGATGTGCCTACTCAAAATAAACAGTGATCTTCAGGTTTATGTAAACATTGTAATCGCATTTAAAGTACACAAACAGAAAAGTCCAGTAACAATAGAAAGAAAAGAACCTACCCTGAGTAACATCAAAACCTACCTTCCAGTCTCAAACACTTTTTCCCCTTAAATGCTTTTGATACCTCACTAACTCGCTCTCACTTTCTTTTTCACAGGATACCAACACACTTGGACAAAGCTTTGAAATAACTCCACTGACCTCTCTATTTGTGTATTACCCTCCCACACATTTTTTTTACCCTAGTATCCACATTCCTCCACCTCCTAATGTTTCCTTGATCTCATTCCTACAGCAACACACTCCAACACCGAACACTACCTCTGACTACTCCATCGGCACCCAGCTATGACTTCAGACTTGACTAAGTTTGAGTAATCAAATGAGCTTTCAAATACAATATTCAGTTCATGGGACTAGTGTCACTCAACTATTTGACATTGCCTGCAGATGACAGATGGCAATTTTAATGTATTAAAAGGCAGATTAATATATTAATATGCAGATACATTAAAAAGAACAACAATCACCTCAAGAAGTGTTACATGTATGTTTGGAACTCAGCTGGCAAATTAGCTCCTGGAATGATTAGCATTCAAGTGGCTTCTGATGGGCATCTACCCACAAGGGAGCCAACTCCCTGCTTCAAACATCCAGCAAACTCTGTGGTCATAAATTCTCGAAATTATTTCCATTTTGTAACTGCTCGATTAGTTGTTCATCATCAGGGTCATGGGGGTGATAAGAATGTGCTAACTATTATCTTGAAGTCCTCTTGCTAGACCCATGGGAGCCTAACCTCCGATCACAGATAGTGCTACCATTTAGTAGCACAAGCACAAAAGGTCGTGTACTTATTGATAAACATGCATACAACAATGTAGCATACAGAGCAATAGCAACAGCTAATTCACTGCAAGAGAAAAAGTTTCAGCCCTGACTTAAATTTCACCAAACTGAGCAAATTCACACACACACGCTGCTGTGGCTTGGCCATAGGATGCTCAGTTTGAAGCTACTGCTACGCTTTCTGTCCCTTCCCACATTCCACAACAGGGAGGGCTTGCATTTATAGTTGAACAGACCCGTGGCTATGTTGTGAACTGACTCAACCACAAACACAGAGAAGAAGAGAGCTTAAATCAGTATTTGAAGCTTGATGCCAGATACTTCTCAACACTGTGCCACAGCTGATGTCTCCAGAGATCTGTAATCTGATAGAAAAGATTCGATAAAATTCAACAGTTTCATACAAGAGATAAGGTAACTTTCTTGCTCTTTGTGAAAACATCTCTCACATCCTGAGACAGCACTGGGAACCATGGGGAAAAGACTTCTCTCCCATTCTTCTTCCTAAATTTTTCACATACATCCACCAGGCCAAGCAACACTGAACGGGAGTATGAAGACATGTGAGGAGTGTTTCTGGCAGTAAGCAAACCAAAGCTCAGTTTGGTTCTGCCCTCACCCCCATACAACCCTCTCTATCTTCAGCCCCTGAGGAGCAGCTTTATCTCCTAATCATGTTTTTCTAAGACACACCGAATGAAAAAGACAAAACAAAGGGGGTTTTCCTTGGGTAAAACAGGTCAGAAGCTGTTATTTTGTAAGATTTAAATACAATTTAAGGGAACAAACAGAATAACGTGAAATTGTCAGAAACTGACTGCAATTGAATTAAAGGTGGATCTCAATGTGCATTCTAATATTTCAAAAGAAATCAATCTTCCATTTACCTAAATCCACATTTGCTCCAACATTTTAATGGCATATTAAGCTATAATACAGTTCTTCATCGTAAAATCCTGTGTCAACTATTGACATATATTTGTAAATATAAATTTATTTACTCCAGGGTACAGGACTGCTATCCAGAAACAGCAGGAAAATTGTGTCCAAAATGTGGGATACCAACCACAGCCACTCCTTTTTTTTTATTTATAAGTATTAAACCACACATTTTCTTATCATCCCATAACACAGACAATATATAAAGCCAATTCAGCTCCGTGATGAACGGGAGCACAGTCATGAGTGCTGCTCAGACTCAGGGTAAGACAGATGAGCTATAAAAATGCCTTAAAAGTAGATCCAGCCAAGTTTCTCCTGCTTGCAAAAGAAACTATGTGTCATGTCCAGCCAGTTACTGGGCACACCTCCTATTCATCATATTCCAAAAATTTCCAGCCAGTTGGCACACCTCCTATTCACCATATTACAGGGGAAAAAAATAAATCCAGCAGAGGCTGTTTTTAAAAAAACCTTTACATATTTACCTTGAATGCACAATGAGAATAACACTGGCATATTTTTCACCAAATTTAAGACAATATTTTTATCCACAACTGCTTTTAATAAACAATTTTTCAATAGGAAAGCATAATCCTGCAGGCAAAAGAAAAAATCTTCCAATATATAATTACAGGATCCTTTCCCAAAGCTTGTCCCCATAGAACTGATAATAAAATTTTACAGTGAAAAGTCATCAATGATGAAGTTATATAGGAGTTCCAAGCCTAAACAAACATCAGTGCTTGAAAACACACAAAACACTTTAAACACCTCTAGCCACCTTGGCAGTCAGCATAAATAAAATTTCTAAACTGTGAAGAGTTATCAGTAATTACTCCACAGAACTTTAAACAGTGATTTAAGAACACACTGACTGGTAAATAGTTTCCAGCTGCAGATTAACACCAGTTTCAACCTTGATAAGCAAGTTTAGAAGCAATATAATGCAGTAATGTCACATCATTTGGTAAAACCTTTAAAGAAAATTGCTATTTCAACTGAAATTCTTCCCAGATTGCAGAATTTTTCCTATTGCTCAGAGAGAACCACAGCTTACTATTAAAAAACATATCTGTGGACCATTTTCAGTAAACTGGGAGCTGCCATTTTTGCTGATATATCCACATTTTTTCCTGCATTTAGATGAGCAAATGAGACCATCTTCAGGAGATACTTAAGACTGCCAATAAAGAACTCTTGTAACAAGAAACACATGGTAAATTGTTTTACTAAGTACCAAATTATATGGGAACAGCTGATAAAAGGCTTGAAAATATATCTGCAGGGCTAACACAAATGAGCACTGCTGTTAGCTCCATGTTTTTCCAAACTGAGATGTGGATGCTGACAGATGCTTGAAGTCACACAAAGGGAACAGACTATTTTCTTGACTTAAGAAAGGTGAGGCAGCAGCCAAAATTCATTATACCCAACAGTGTTATGGCAGGCAACAGGCCTTAAGAAACTGTTTGAACAGCCAAAGTTTTAATTTTCCTTTTTGCATGTGTTCAAATAAAACTGAGGCCCTTAAAGACATACTGTTTTAGCCACCTCCTAACGTAGAATCAAGCACTATTATCCTGCACTCAGCCCTTTCAATTGCGCTCAGGTACACAGGGTCTTAAAAACGCAGTAATTACCTATACTGTGATTATACCTTTTATACTCATTAAGAATATAAAGTTTATTTCTTAACGGCTGCACATAAATGTGGAATTGTTACAAGGCCTTAAGTGAATAAATACCCCTCCCTTTATGAGTATCCCATATTCACTACAGCCGTAACTTCAGACTGATCTAATTGCTGCTGCAAAAAAAACCAAATTGTAAATTGCAACCATCTGCACCTGTTTATCCTGTAGCCACTTGGTCAGAAATTCAAGTAATCCATTTTTTATTGTAATACGGAAGCTTCACAAAAGTCTTGATGTTAAAAAGTATGCTCACCAGGTATATTGTCCCTTCTGTTTGCAGATAACTCCAGCAGTCTTGCCAGTATTTTGATTCACTCAAGTCCCTACTGAAGTTATTGAGTGAATTAATTTTCTGCAAGTGTACCTGACTACTTCAGGAGAAATCTCCCCTCCTGATCTGTACCTCGGAAAGTTTTACTTAAGATTTTAAAAACACATTCTTTAAAGATATGTTTTCTGACATGTTATAAGCAAATCATCAGAGGAGGCCTAACATTTACAAACAAACAAACCAGCCCTTTTACTATCCCCCAACAGATGCTGCTTGTTTATTTTCTTTCTCTCCCAGCGTGGGAGTTACCAGAACACCGAGGAGGGCCCAGCCCTCCCACACCACTGCCAGTCTCACCCAGCGAGCTGGAAGCTAACACCGCGCACCTAAAGATGCTCCGACCGGCAAGCGCTGACCCGCAGGGATTTCCCAGAGGAGGCGATCCCGGCAGAGGCGCCGGGACAGCGACACCGGCGGGCGGTCACGGCTCGCCGCTGCCCGGCC
>NW_008671030.1:0-30707 GCF_000695815.1 Acanthisitta chloris
AGGATGGGACGGGGATTTAGAGGTCCCTGTGTCCAGGGGTTTATCACCAGCCCCTGGGCTGCAGCGAGGAGCTTACGAGCACCTGAGGACAGGGTTTGGGGGTCCCTAAGGGCAGGAGTCTGTCACCAGCCGTGAGGCCACCGCGAAGGGTTTGGGGTCCTGGTGGGCAGGGCCTTGTCACCATCCCGGGGAGGGAATGGGTCCCTATGGGCAGAGGTATCAGTGGGCAGAGCTCTGGGGCCGAGGGTAATTCCTAAACCCTGCCCTCACCTCGCTGCCTCCAGCCGTGCCAGGAGCCACACTGCTCACTGTGTTTCCAAACGTGCAGCTCACCCTTACACGAGGCTTGTGCTGCTCTGCCTCCTGCACAGTGTCACCACGCAGTAATGACACCACTGCTTCGTGGCCGTGTAATTAACAACAGCAATGTCTGCCCCAGGTGAAGATGTGGAATGACATCGAGCTCCTGCTCAGCGATGACACTGGCAGTGCACAGCTCCCTGTGGGCTTGGGACAGGAATGTGGCACTGCCTTGTACCAGGTGGATACTCTGCTGCAGATCACATCTTCAGAGCAGGTACAACTCACCAACGCTGGGCTTCAATTTCTCTAGTAATTACCTGAGACTCTTTGTCACGTTTTCAAGAGTTACTACATGTAATCACCTTTGTTTCCTCAGGTGTCAGCTAACCCAGAGCTCTCTGGGTGCAGCTCCAGGGGTGGCAGCATTGTGGTTGTTGACAGATCAGTGGTTCTCCTGGACAGCACTGGGCTGTCCCTTCAGATGCACGTTCAGTTTGGTGAGTACATTCCTTGGAATCCAAAAACTGGCTTTTAAATCCCATAGGTTTGTGCAGGAAAACATAGCAGGTGTCTTATATCTCCAGCTGAGAAGGAAGAGTTATAACAAGTACCTAAGTAACAAAGTGATCTCTGCTTCTGAACACATTTCAGTATTTCTGTACAACTAGAATTCTTGCTAAAATCATTGTATATATTAACATATTAGAATGCTATAAGGAATAATTGGAATCCTTATCCTGGAAATGGGAGTAATGGATACCAAATCCACTCTGTACGACCTTTGCCATACTTCATTCTAGCAAACCACTTTGGTTTGAAGAAACCAGGTGCTCTGTATGACCTTTGCCATACTTCATTCTATCAAACCACTTTGGTTTGAAGAAACCAGGGACACTGTTGTCACAGTTCTGTGCTTCAGATATGAATGCCTGTTCATAAAACCCCAAATCTTACTATTTGACATTTTGCCATGCAACTTTCCAGATACTAATGTGGATGTAGCTGGTGTATGTCAAGAAAAGCAATTCCTTGTGGTTGGGGAGAGAAGTGGCAATATCCATTTGATTCACATTCCATCAAAGCAAATTTTGCTCACTGAGGTAATTTTTTTCTGTTTAATTTTCCTGAAATCCTTTTGCTCTCAGACTTCCTTGAGGCTTTTTTATCTTTCTTCCAAGTATCAAAATGCAAACATTGTTGTGCTTTGAACACATGTTCTAACCAAACAGATTAAAGGGACAATTTTGTCCCCACAAGTAATGAATAAGGAAAATCTGTTGAGGAATGGGATGTGTAAACTGGAATCAGTTTCTCGTGAAAGAAAAAGGTTTAAAGTTGAAACCGGTGATCAATATTTAATTTTTTTAAAAGATAAAATACAGAATAAAAATCATTATCTTGTTTCTATTTTAGATTTTGGCTGAAAAATCCTCAAGAGAAAAGACTTTCTTAAATCTCTTGATTGTAAAAGATGATGCACACACAGGTAAGAACTGGATAATGTTTTTCCCCCTTGTCTCAGTTTTTTTGCTTTTGTTGCCCTTTAATATCAAAAATTACAGAACAAAGAATACAGGAAAACATGGAGAAAATCTCATTTAATGTGTGCAAGGCAAAGTAAAATTGTATCAGATTCTTTACCTCATGAAGGATTCACCATGTCATAGAAAACAAACATTCAGACTCAGCTTTGAGGCTGTGCTGAGCACATGGAAGTGCTCAAATAAGAAAGATTCTTCCTCCATCCTCCTCTCACACTCCAGACATCAGTGGTTCTGTTGCTCTGTAACCTCCCAGCATTGTTTTCTCACAGTGTAATGGATTTAACCATAATTTGATCATGGAAAACAGAATGTGCAGCACAAAAATCATCATTTCAACCAAAACTCTAAACTTCCTCTGCTCTTTGTCGATGAGAACATTTTGGTTTAAAACACACTGATCTGTTGGTCAGATCATTTTTGGTCAGGTATTTCCCTGTCCTGTTTCTAAGTACTCTCCTTGTTTGCTCTGGAATACTGGAGCCTCAGCACTCGTTCTGTTGCAGGTGTTTATCACATGTTCATTCTCACAAGCAACGGATTCTTCTGCGTGATGTGTCTCCCACTTGGCAGGACACAGGAAGGTAAGAAAAGCCACAAGCCACTTGGGGTTTCACTGGAACAGGAAGAGCTGTTTTCCATGCAGTTTTTAATGGGAATAAGATACTGAGTTGGGATTGTCTGTGTAATATTTGGTTTTAAAAGAAAACTGATACACAATTAGTTCTGTAATAAAATTAGTTCCTGGAATTCTCTTATGTTTCCCTGAGGCTTTAGAGAGCACTGGCTGCTGTGGGGGCAGGATTTTGAGCCATAATCTTAGCTGTCCTTGGGAATTTTGTACTCAGATTTGTAATGCTCTCTAAGTATCGTTAGTAGTTAATTAATGTTCTGTAACTCAATACTGAGATCTTCTCAGAGCTATTATAGAAGTTACATATCTATACATACACACTGTAGATGCTATGGAAATAAATGCTGCCAGAGGCCCTGGCTGAAGTGTCCTTCAGCACAGTCAGATGAGGGTAAACAACTCTGTGTGATGTTCAGTGGCTTTTACTATGTTGATACATTTATTTAACACTGGTTTTTTTTTACTTCTATTTAGCAATTGAGAAGATGGAGATGATTACAGCAAAGGAAGTAAGAAACACCTGCAAACTGGTAACCTGTGTTGAGTGCAGAGTTTGTAACCAAACTGCTCTGAAATGCACTAATTATTTCCCAGGTTATCATTCCAACTCATAGTTGTGATTGTCACTTTTCCTGCACATGTAGAGATGTGCAGCTCAAGATTTTGTCGAGCGATTGTATGAACAGCTTCTTTTCTTCCCCATTCCTCTGCTCCCCCATGCTCCACCCCTCCAGCTGCAGGGGCAGATAAGGACAGCTTTCATCTCCACGGAGCAGTACCACAGCCTGGGCTGCCACAGCTTCGTGATCAGCAGCTCAGGGAGCAGAATCCATCTGGTAATCGGGGTAAGCACCAGGAATGGGTGTGGAACAGGTGCTGTGTGATCAGTGATGCTGATCTGATCTGCAGCAGAATTTATCCCAAGCTGCCTGACAAAACAATCACTTTGGAGCACTAAGACTTTGTTGCCTTTCATTTCCTTCACTGTAACTTTAAAGGTTATCACTTGTGCAGCCTTTATGTGGTTTTTCTTGTAAGGAGATAACTTGTCACTTCAGAAATTACTTTGCTGTGATGGACGAGGGGAAATGTTTCCTCCCTGGTTGCAAGAGCTTAGTATGTCACTGAGGTGATTTGCCTGTACAGGTTGGACTATCTATGGCCTCAGCCTTGAGTTCCCAGGCAAAGCCAAAGTTGGCAAGAGCCTCCAAATGCAACAAAGTCTTGCCAAAAGAACACTTTAAGGTCCAGTTCAACAGAGCCTTTAAGCATGAACTAAGTGCAGGAACTAATAACAAAGAAATAGACATATTTTAAAAGTTGTTTTGAACTAGAAACAAGTTTCTGAGTCTAGTCTTTGAAGCTGGTTGAATGCAATGTGATTTTTCTCCATAGTTTCATGCAGCTTTTATGTTCTATGAGAATGGAAAGTGAATGTTGTAACATACTGGGTTTAGAAGAGCAGAAAACTGACTGTAACAATCATTAACAAAGGCCAATCTTGAAAGGAGAAAGGAAAAAGGTTCAAGACATTAATAAAGTATTTTTCAGTGCATTAATATAGGAATGAACTTTGAGTTAGTTTTGCAGCTTTCCAAGGCAAAGATCAGTTGTAGAAACACCTGGTAAGGGCCAAGTATCTACTGTATTCTCCCATTTCACTCTGCCTTTGCTCCCAGGGTAGAGGTGACTCTGTGCTCTCCAAGTGGGAGGTGAACACAGCCACTGCTGTGGTGTCTGTGAGGAGTTTGGCTGATTCGAGTCTCATCACAGGTAAAAAAGAGGATTTTTCCTTTTGCTAGACAAGTGTAAATTCATATTTAACTGCAGAAAAGATTAATTGTCAGTTATTTCGGTGTTTTCTGTAAATGCACATGTACCAAAGGGAACACATGTAAAAGTACAGCCAAAATGTGCCCCAAATTGTTGATGACTTAAATAAATATACCACAGTTCTTTAAGCTAAACTTGTCACAGTCCTAGGAAGCTCCAGAAGGTTAAACACCCTCAGATTTCCCACCCTTGTTGTATGCTTTACTGTGGGTTTGTTTCATATACATTTCTTAAGAAAAATAATCTATTTGTCTGATTATTAATGTTTTTAGATGCAGCAAAACTTCAGGTCCTGGACAATCTGCTGTTTGTTTTGGACACTGAGGTATGTGTAGTCACTGGGTTTAGCCTTGGCTTAACAATGGTCTTGAACCAGCTTGTAAAAATCTTGAAAGTGATGGTTTTTAATGATGTTTCTATAGAAAAAAGGTGTTTATATCCACAGAGGATCATGATCTTCCTGTGCTTGTTCTTTATTCTGCTCACACTCTGGAATGTGTTACCATTCTGCTCAAATTCTATGATTAACATGTGACATCCATATCTGCTTTGTCTTTGAATCCAGAATATTTTGAGCCTGTGGGATGTTCATTCCCTTACTCTGATTTGGGATTGGCCTTCAATACACATTGAAGAATTTCTTCTAAGTACTGAGTCAGATTCTTCTCAAGTCACATGGTAAGTAAAGCACTGTAGTACTATTTTTGCCAAGTGAAGAGCTGTGCCACAAACATTTAGTTCTCTGAATTTCTTGACATTTTTCCGATCAGCACACAAAATAATTGGACTTTAGGTATCACTAGCTCTGTGTTGTGGAGAAGAAAACCTTGGTGCTTTCAGCTTTTTCTTGGTCGTTTTTCTTGGCTCTTCCTGTTGTTCCATGCCAGGTTAAAAACGTAAGAATTACATCTAACTGAAAAGCTCCAAAATGTCAGAAATTAAATGTATCACCTCTACATGCTGAAGCACTGAAACACTCCTGTGCACCACAGGATTTTTGCATGTCCATATTTCTTTGGAAAGCTAAACTTTCTAAATCTCAGCAGCAAAACCATTTCACAGTTTGAAGATAAGATTCCTGCAGCGTATGTTGCTTTCTTTCATCCCTTTCTAACTCTGCAGGCAAGGACTGGCCAACAGTAAACTGATTGTCATGACAGCACCAGACAACACACAGGTAAAGTCTCTGTGTTCTGCTCCCCAGCTGTTATACAATCACTCCCAGGGGAAAAAGGGGAGGGAAGGAGAGAGCTAAAGATTTGGAGCACAGAGAATTCTCAGGAGCTCAAAGTCCAAAGAGAAATGTGACCATCTGTGCACTGGGATATAGCACGTGAGGCCTATTGGCATGTCTTGTGGTGGAGACCAGGGCAAGCTGTTCTGATATCTGGGAATTCTTAGGCATTGTTTGGGGGTTATTTGGTTGGTTTTTAATGGGTTTAATTGTAGGCAGATAGGGGAGAGCAGCAAAATTTGCTATTGTCTTACACACCTTCACAGATTTCTCTAGAAATCTGCATTCAGCAGATGTCTGCTGCATTCAGCATCTGCCTCCAGCCACAGTCAGTGCCAGGATCAGTGTTGTCCAGCTTATCAAATGGAAACAAACCTGTCGTATCATACCTAGTAGGCCGAGAGAGGCAAGACCTAAAGCTTCATTCAGCTTCCCCAGACTGTGGAGATCTGCATTCCACAGGATAATAAATAGTGTTTTCCCTCTAGCTCCGTAAGAATTCAGCAGTGACTCTGCACACCTCACTCAGGCAGCAGCAGAAGAGAGAAAAAGAACTCTGACTGCTTGATTTTCTTCTGTCTTTTACAGATGAGAAGTCTAAAGGTTTTGGCATTGCCCACTATGGAACTGCTTTATTCCTTGGAAGTGTCTGTGGTTTCTTCCCTTGTTCAAAGTGGGATCTGCACAGTATGTTTACATGATTTTTTTTGGCTGTTTTCTGTGAAAAAATACAGTTGTCTTGATAAGCATAACTATTAGAGGGTTCTGGGTTAGTCTTGTCAGGTAATAGTCAATTTTGCTGGAAGCTGTGCAGGAGCTAGACAAGGATTAAAGGATGGAGAAAAGTATACTGTTACATAGCAAACTGAACAGTTTGAATTTAGGTCCAGGTCTGGTGCAGTATTTAATAGCACTGTCAGTTCTTGCTGCTGTTATAGCTAAAAACTGTAATATGAAGTTCTCTTACCATAGGAAAATGCTCTGGATTTATTTCAGTTTAGATGAGAGGATTTCTTTTACTGTTTGAACAGTTTCCTTATAAAGACTTGAACAAAAACAGGTCAGAAAAACTGATGAGAACTTTATGAATTAGTAATGCTGTAAAGACTGGTGGAGTGGGAACGTGCCAGGATACCAAGGCAGAAGTCTGAGCAGTGGCTCTGCCCTGGAATGCTGACAGCAAAAGCAGCAAGCTCTGGGTCTGACTGCAGCAAGATGCAAAGCTGATGATGTTACTTGCCTTATATAAAGCATCTGGCAGAGGATCACACAGGCAACAGCACAGTGGAGAAAATGATGGCTGCTAGATCCCCTGGCTTTGATCTGAGCTGCTCAAGTCGAGGTGGAAAGTGCCAAGGCACATAGTGCCTTTCTGGATGGGGCACAGAGCTCAGGTCCTGGGAGGTGGAGAGGTGGGTGCAAGATGAGCTGCTCGTGGCTTGGCTCAAAGAGGAGTGCAGCTCTGAGCTGCTTCACCCTCAGGAGGGTGTAGTGGTGGCAATTCAGCTGGGAGAGCAGAGAGCTCCACTGAGACCCTCCACAAAGTTATTGGTAGAATATTGCAGGAAATAACATGAGAAGCATTTAGAAACCCCAGCAGACATCGAGAGAGAAGCAGGAGTTTGTTTCTAGGTTAGGCCACGCTCAATGCACTCTCATGACTGATTTCCCTCTGCTGCAGGACACAATATACTTCTTGGAAGGAATTCATGAAAAACATCAGATGTAAGAGAATATTTTGTTCCTTACTAGATCATTATTGTGTTAAAACAGCAAATCACTTCCAGATAGAGTTGTTTCATAGTTGATAAACTCACATAGTTCCCTCTCTTCCTCAGGAGCCCTGAAGAACCAGTTTCTATAGTTGTGATGAGAAGTTTAACTGAAGCCTTGCCAGAAAACAGGTGCTGGTTTCTGTCAAACACTGTGGTATTGCATTTTGGTTTACCTCTGGTTTGGCACTTAACTCAAGTAGTGTCCTCTATTTTGTTTTCCCTCAGACTAAGTCGTTTGCTGCACAAACTCAGATTCACTGAAGCAGAGAATTTTGCTATTCAGTTTGGACTAGATGTTGAGGTGAGTTGTCTGTTCACGATTCATTTGGACAACTGAACTTATGAGGAAGGTTTTTGCCCTATAGTCCAACAAAAAAATATCACCAAGATTACAGACACAGTGGAATGTGACCTGTTAAAACAGCTCTCTGTACCTGAAAGCTCACTCACAGTTAGATGACTGGGGTGAACAATGTTTTATTGACAGTAACAAACACACCTTGCAAGGAGAAGCAATACAGGGGCACAGCTGGCCAAAGTAGCTGCTGCTGGATCAGGACACATCAGCACCTTTGTCCCTTTAGGCAGCAGGAAACTTTCATATAAAAAAAAAAAACCAAGCTGAAACTGTAGTTTTTCAGTTAAAAATTGTCTGCTTAAAACTTAGTGCATCAAACTGAGAACTATTTCCTTCTCTGTTGGAAGCAGCTTGTGTACAAAGTGAGAGCAAACACCATCTTGGAGAAACTGGCTTCAGTCTCAGTGGGGGGCTCTGGGCAGGAAGTCTGGTCAGATCTGGTGAATGAAGCCAAAGAAAACCTGCAGAAAATCCAGGTATGGTTTAGTTCCTACCTCTGTTCCATGGTAAATAATTCAAATTGAAGGATCTGGGAATTCATGTCAGCTGTTTCCTCGTGCACACAGGACAGCCAGTTTGTCGCGCATTACTGCATCAATGCTCCGTGGCCTCTGTATGAAACCACTCAGGAGATGCTCAACTATGCCAAAGTCAGAGTAAGGAGTTCTATTTCTATACTCTTGGGTTCCTGTTCCACACTCTGTACAACTTGAGGGGCACAAACCAGTTATTCAAAAAGCCAAGGCATTATAAATCCTCTGTTACAAATGTGAAGAAGCAGCAAAACTTGTTCCAATCTCATTCTGGCTTTTGCAAAAAAGAGCTTAGTTTTGTGCTGGCATCAGAAAGCAGGTTTAGCTGTGAGCAGGAGGCTTCTTCAGTACCTCTGAAATACTGGTTTTCAAACTAAAGCTCAAAATAGGTCACCTTTTCTGTTTGCATCATTTCAGCCTTTCCTGCCCTAGCAAACAGAACCACAGAGACACGTTGTCTGCCCTGACCCTGCACACATGCAGAAATCTGAGCTGATCAGATAGGATCAGGTTAGAGTCAACCTAACATTGGAAAATCAAGGTCTCAACATACAGAAGTACTGAGGTTTTGCTCCTGTACTAAATTCATAGCTCTGCCTGACGTGTTCTGAGCTGTCAGCCAAACCCTTTCATGTGTTTGTTTCAGATCCTGAAGAAAGATGACAGAACCTTTGCTCCATCATCTGATGGGGCCCAGGTATCCATAACGGAGGTGAGCACAAACCTGACCCTTCTCTATCATAGCAGTGTAGAGTTTTACAAACTTTTCTGTTCTTGAGCTTTAAAAGCCTAAACAAGATGATATTTCATAGCATGAAAGAGAACTGCAGTAAGGACAGGGTCAGAAATGAGCCATTCCTTCAGTCACAGAAAGGTTCAGAAACTGAAGGCAGATGTTTACTTAAAGTGTTTTTAGGTATTTAATTTTGTCCCTTGTTTAGTCCTGTTGTAAACTGGACATTCCCCATCTGCCTTCAAGGAGAATCAGTGTGAAGTGTTGCACAGCTGAAACTTTGGGTTAATGCTTTGTTAAATCAACTTACCTATATTATCAGCTGACATTCCTGACAAGTCTTTATTGTCCTCCACTTTTCCTTTTGGTGATGGTTCTCCTACCCCTTGGTACCATCACTGCCTGGTAAGGCAGAAATGGACCTGAAATCTCTTCTCTGCGTTTAGGTTTTGAGAGCTCAGGCAAGGCTGACAACGTTCTGTGGAGCTTTTGGAGTGGAGAAATTCAGGTTTGTTCCTGTCTGTTTGTTTGGATTTCAGATAAATGCAATTGTGATTGTAAGCACATACCAGGGGAGTTAAGGTTAGTTTATGAAATTTTACACCCTTCCTGCTCTGCCTGAAGTTTCCCACCCTGCACTGTGGAGAAGGGAAAACACAGAGGTTGAGTTCTCCTGTGTGCTGAGAACGTAAATTATCTGCTGCACATGCACTACCTGGAATAGATTTTTCCTTCAATACCTGTATGAAGGGCTGTGGTTTTACCCAAACACATTCTCCCACTCTTGTTGTCACTTACACAGTACTAGCTGGAAAAGATTTGAAGTTCTCCTCCCAATTCCTTTAAAACTTAGTACTAGCTGGAAAAGGTTTAAAGTTCTCCTCCCAATTCCTTTAAAACTGACATATAACACAGAGTTTCTTTTCCCCTCCCTCCTCCAGTGGTATTGCTTGGATAGAATTCCTCAACAATGAAGACATATTCAAGATCATCATTTTCCAGCTAGAGGAAGGCAATTTCTCCTGTGCACAGTACCTCTGGCTCAGGCACCAGGTGAGATGGCACAGGCACCTCTGGTACTTGTGGAGGGTGTTTAAGTCTTCTGAATCTCCCAGCCCTGCTTCACAGAGTCAGACCAAAACCAGCTCCTCAGAGAAGCAAAGGACTATGGCAGAGCCTCATCTGTTGCCACAGTGATCACCTGTTCACCTAGAGCCACAGGAGGCTGAACTTGTTACTGAGTCAAGAATAAACTGTCATTTCTGATGTCAGAATATACTTTTCCAGGTCTCAAGGATGATAATTCTGTGCTTTATTCTGTGGTGCTGATAATCCATTCACTTTCTTGCAAGCACAGTGAAATTTACTCTTCTTCCCATCAGTGGAACAGCTCTACAAAGTACCAGACAAGCATATTGCTCTATGTAGCTGCAATTGTTCTGGTTTAATATTGCAGGCAGACTTTGAAAGCAGCTTTGATGAGACAATGCTGAAGGACCTGCTCAGTGCCATCCACTTCACTGCTCCTCTGAAGGAGCTGTGTCTGTGGCTCAAAAACGTGGTGATCCCCTTCTCCAGAAGACTTGTGCCAAGTGGACAGGTAAGAATGACCTAATGCAAAATGTAACTGTCTCAGGCTAACGTTTCATGGTCAGACCTGCAGACTTCATTCTTTGCAGGTCAGGACCTTGGTCCTCTGACTCCTAACAGGATTATTTCCCTATCTCTTCTATTCTAAATGTTTCCTTCTAAAAGCAATTTCTGGTGGCAAATTGTAATTGATAGATAACACAACCTGACCTAAACTGTGCTTTTTTTCAGAGGATATTAGCCAAATGGCTAGAACAAGGTGCTAGAAACCTTGAACTAATTGACAAGGTAAGTCATGCTGCAGAAACCTTCTGTGTCCTGTGTTTCTGTGTGTAGAATTGAGTTGGCTAATTTTAATTCTTTTGGACAGGCAAATTGGCCCGAAAATGGACTGAAAATGGCAGAGATCTTCTTCACAAATAAAAGCCAAGGTGACGTGGGACCGACAGCTTTTGGCCAGTGGAGCCCTTTGGTAAGATGTGCAGCACATATGAGAATCAGCCACTAAGAGACTCTAGAACATGCTCTGTGCCAGAGCTAAAACTGCTGACAGTTAGGTCACTCTTGGTTCTGGTGAAGATTGACTTAGTTCCACGGAAAGAATGAGCCAAGTTCCAATTTTCCTGTGTGTAAAGATTGAAGAAATGTGTATGACATCCTTGTATAGTCTTATCTCCTAACATCTCCCTTCTGTCTCAGAGAAGTGATGACTGTGAAGAGATACAGAGGCTAAGGAAGCTGGTGAATGACTTACAAGAGCTGATAAGTCTGTACAGAAAACACAACTGCAGGTTGCCACTCAGTGATTTTGAAAAGGTAATTGTGCAGCCACTTCAAAAAGTGCTTTGGAGGAATGGGTTGTTCTGAGGAGGAGAAAAATGTTGTGGCATTCGATTTAAAGCCAGACAAAAGAGGAATCCTGATGGATTGGTCAGTTCAACTCCTGGGCACATCATGTTATGTGTCAATGGTGTTACTCCTTTCAACCCTGGTTTTAATGTGACAGGACACTGTGAGAAGGTGTGGCTCAAACTCCATCGTTTGCAGTTCATTGTAGGTCGTGTGCTGTGCAGCAAACATTAGCAACAGGACAATTAGGAGTGAGACTGAGCCATAAGTGGCTCTGGCAAGGTTTTATCTGAGCCAGGGGGATGTTTGCTCTGGAAATCATTCCCTTGATTTCCATGGGCTCTGGGTGTTGTTGATCAGAGATGTGAAGGATTGTGTACTGTCCTTTGGTACCTCCATGTGTGATGTTCTAACGTGGCTCTTTTCTCCCCAGGAAAATGCAACAACTATTGTGTTTCGCATGTTTGATAAAATTTTGGCCCCAGAACTTGTCCCATCCGTTCTAGAGAGGTTTATAAAACCTTACCTGTGTGAGCACAACCTGCAAAAGGATGAGCTGCTTCTGCAGTACATAAAGGTATCCCTATTTTCTTCTTTTCGAAGGCAACTATTTCAACATGGATAAGCAGAAAATAAATCTGATGACTTTTTGTGGACACTTGAATTTTAGGACTCTTTCACACTGGCTTATCCCTGGCAATGTACTTAGTTGCTCTTTCAGTCAGGAGGCATTAAGATATACAAAGGGAGAGCCAAATCCACCCCTTAATATCCAGAAACCTGTATATTTTTGTGTTTAAGATACACCTGTCCCTTCTGATTTCAAATATCCTCATGACCTTTCTCAAACCATCCAGGATTTGCTGGAACGTTGTCGGACACGATCGACTTCAGTGTTTGAAACTGCCTGGGAGGCCAAGGCAATAGCTGTGATTGGCTGCATCTCTGACACAGGTGTAAGTATGTCTTGTGAGAGAGGCATCAGGTGACTCCAACACGTCAGGTCAGGCTGAAACATCACTTTTACCTAAGCATCTGAGCCCGTTTTGACCCGAGTGCTGATGGGAAAAGAGCCTGCTGGCATCTTGCTCTGTTTCAGTCATCTCCCATGGCATGCTCTGTGAGCATTGAGCTGTAGTTCTGATGTCACCACATGGAAAACTCACCAACTTCAGTGAAACTCAAGCTCCAAGTGGCACAAATGGCTCCAAGTATTTTCTAATCCAACCTGACACATCATCCTATGATAATGAATGTCCTTAATGCAAGTGGGGATTGGGCAGGGAAATAAACCACTTGCCTAAAGGAATCAGTCACATACTTCAAGAGATTGCAAAAGAGGCTTAAAGGTAACGAAAGCTGTTTCTGTTCCTTTTTCAGCTGAAGTTTGATGCAGTTCTGCAGATCATGCATGGGGCTGTGGTTCCATGGACTGCAGCAGTGGAGCAGCTGGTGAAACAGCACTTGGAAATGAATCATGTCAAGTAAGAGCACCCACAGTCTGCACTTGGCTGGGGAAATGGTGTGTATGCACTGTGGTATGGTGATAAAATCACAGAGAATACATTAGTAATAGTCTGATTTCTCCCCAGAGTGAAGTTACTGCAGGAGAGCTACAGACTGATGGAGATGAAGAAGCTTTTGAGAGACTATGGGATAAGAGACACTAATCTTTTGACAGACAAGCAGATGATAATGGTCAGTAATCAGCATTACTCTTACATTTATCAGACAAAAATCTCTTCATTTATTGTAATGGGGTACTAGAAGCCAAACTTCTCAAAAGATCTTAGCACCTTGTAGGTCCCACTTGGTACCAAGATCTGGTTTTCTTGTCCTTTTGGGACACACACAGAGCTCACTCTGTTCTTAACCATTAGCAGATTAGCTAAGCCAAACCCAATCAGCACAGAAGTTATAAATCCTTCTGTATGGGAGAGTGAGGTGGGAAAGAAAAGAGGAAACTAAGTCATGGAAGGCTAAGTCCTCTCAAGACTCCAAATCTAATTTCTCCTGAAGTCACAATGATCAATACTCGGTGATCTCTTTAGCTGGTTTGCAGGGGATTTTTGGTCATTGTTATTTAGCAATTCCACTTGATTAGGGAGGAAACATGAGCATTCTGGAGAAGTTCTTTGCCCTCCTGTGGAGCTACTGAATGGTATCCTGTGAGTCTCTTGAATTTTCAGAGTTCCCAGGACAATTCTCTCCCCAAGCCAAATTTTTCCCCAGTTACAATTCACTCAGCTTTTCTCCAGTCTTAAACTTCTAGGTAACTTGCGTGGTTCAAGCTATACAATGACCATCATGAGGTGTATACATTAATTCCTGTGTTACCCTACACATCCCCAAACTGAAGTCCATATCTGTTCCCTTCCTGCAGAGGCTTGTGAAATACATCCTCAAACAAGACACCCCTACTTCTCTGGAGGATGCTTTGAAACTGGTGGAGGCTTACATGTTGCCCACTGTGGAAGTTTACCTTCTAAGGATGATAGACCTGATTGACAAGGAAATGGTATGGAAACACTGCAAGTCTTGGAGCTTAAAGACACTGAGGCCTCTTTACAGAACAGGGAGTTGTACTGACCCTGGAAATCTTATCCTCAGCTTGTATCTATGAGTCTATTATTTTACACCTAACTGCCCATACTTGGCCTTGGAAAGAGTTTTGTCCTTCTCTTGTGGCAGAAAAGGATGAAAGTTATGACCTACAATACACCAGAGAAGTTTGAAGTCTCTACATATTTTCACATCCTGTGCTTGGTTACCCTCCTGGCCACCCCTTGGATCCAAGCAAGGATGTACACATAACTCAGCCTGTCCACATGCAACTGCCCTTGTAGTTTGGTTGTTTCTGGTTTAATTTGGTTTGGTGTTGTCTGCTCAGGGAGAAGAGTCTCTGACTTTGTTAAAGTCCCTGAGTCCTGCACCTGCTGAAGAAGGTTGCAGAGAGATTGACTGTGTGGGGAACGTTGGTGTTGCAGAACAAAACGGAGGATGCTGCAGAGGTACCAAGTCTTGTCACACTGTAAAGTGTCCACACAAGTTATTCCAATCACTGATTACTGTTCTTACCCAGACACTTAGGCAGGGGATGTAAATGTGATGTTAATGTGACCTCTGAAGACTCTTCCAACTGGATTCTAATTCTAGATTGACTGTGTGGGGAACGTTGGTGTTGCAGAACAAAACGGAGGATGCTGCAGAGGTACCAAGTCTTGTCACACTGTAAAGTGTCCACACAAGTTATTCCAATCACTGATTACTGTTCTTACCCAGACACTTAGGCAGGGGATGTAAATGTGATGTTAATGTGACCTCTGAAGACTCTTCCAACTGGATTCTAATTCTGTGTACTTATATATATACTGTGGATCTATTTTTTGTTATTTTTAAAGGCATCTCCACCCAGTAGCATCTGAACTCAACTACTTTATAAATCCTGCTGCTCTATTATACCTCTAGCCCTGTCTGTTTTCCAGTTCTTTAGCTTCTTGGAAAATCCCTTTTTCCAACCTGTGGGTGTGGGTTGGAGCTGCAGACTTGACAGCACACATTGCTGTCTTGCAACCACAGAGGAGAATTTCTGTTACCAGTTGTTTTGGGGAGTTATTCTGGGACAGGAAAGGAAAACCAAAGAGAAAAGGGTGGGTATCTCCACACTCTGTGAGAGCTGACAGGCTGTGTGTGCTGAATACACCCCTGAAATAGTTGCTGTTTCTGTAAGGGATTAACATTTACACTAACTTCACTTGCTTTTCGCTGGTTATATCTGACACTTGACAATCATTGCTGGAGAAGATTGCACAGTACTTTAGTGGGTTGAAGCCTGAGGGTTTCTGGCAACATTTTGCCCCCAAAAAACCATTAACCTCTTCCTTTCCTGCAGCACAAAACACAAATGTCTATGACTAAGACACTGGCGGAAATCCTTAAGTTCCTGTTCAGCATCCAAAGAGGTAAAGTCCAACTTGAAGATCTTACATGTTGTTGGCAGTGGAGTCAGGAACTAACAGTTTTTTTCCCTCCCACAGATAATCCTCTGAAGAAGGATGAGTGTGAAGCAAACCTGAGGATGTTTGAAACACTTGCTGCTCTGCAGGTTGGTGTCTCAGTAGCCTCACAGCACCTTCCACTCGCTGCAGTTACTCCACTCGTGCTTGTCACAATTTACATGCAAAGATGGTTTTTGTTGGTGACTCTGGGCTGATTCTAAGGCTAATTTAGCAATTCAAATCATGCCTGGGAAGGGTCTCAATTGGTAGAACTCAGTTGTCTGTTTAAACCAATGGTTTAGATACTCTCCCAAGTCTCAATTTCCCACACTTCAGATGTTTCCTGATAGAGTACTGTAATGTTTCATTCACATCTTGGTATGGTGGGGAAACTTGGATTATTTAACACAGCATTTCAGCCTGATTTATCCTTCAGGTATTTTATTTTCCTACCTACTGCCCAGCAAAAAAACTTATTTCATCAATCAGTAATTGGCAGGAACTAGTAAAGTCAACTTTGTACTGAAAGATTTTTCTCTAATAAAGCAAGAGATAAAACCTTTTAACAAAGAAGAAGACCCTAACATTTTGGAAGGAAGTTATATGAATATAAATATTTTTGTTGCAGGAAGATTTTGGTCTCTTCCTGTCAGCTGAGGAATTCAGGAACCCTTCGGTCATGGCTGAGCTTCTGGAGAGCCACATAAGTGCTTCTGAGAGTGCCAGATCTGTGCCCAAGCCTAGGGCAGGGCAAGCAGTGAGCTGTAACCCAGCAGGAGGCAAAGCCCAGAGCCTTAGCAAGTCGAGGCTGTACAGATTGGCTGCACTGCTGCAGAAGTCTGAGCAGGAACTGGGAGAAAAACTGGCCCTGAGAGCATTAGATGCTGGAAAAGTTGAAGCTGCTGTTAAAATATGCAGGTAAAACTTTTCAAGATCATCCCTTTCAATGGGCTTCTCTGAACCAGTTCTGGTACTCTGCACAAGTAGCTGTGGAGCAAAGGAAAGGTTTTTCTGGTTGGGCTCTTCCATCTGAAAAGGAGCGTTTGGGCAACATGCTCAGAGTGTTTGTCTGCAGTATTGAATGTGGAATTAACTCATTGTCTCTGAAAATCGCCACTGATTTTTGCCACACCATTATTGCTCTGTGAAAAGATTCCCAGCAGTTTCCTAGTGGGGGATAAGCAAAGCCCTATAAATGTATTAAATGACCTGTATCAGGTAACCATTCTGAGTTGTTGGCTTGCACAGGAACTGCTGTACACTGGCTGTCACCCCTTGTCATGGGTTCTAGATGGTCCCTGCCTCGTGCTCAGGCTGTCACATAATTTAACTTATTACCACCTCCCCAAAGAGCTCAGGTGAAAATGTGAAATGTGTTCATGGTTAACATGTCCGAGGTGTTTCAGCCTCTCTCAGCTGAGCTCCAGTGCAATTTCCAGCCACAGAAGTTTAGCTGCAGTGATAGGGTGAAAAGCTAAAAGTGAGTTAAATAATTAGAACAGAATGTGGCCTTAAGTAAAGTCCTAAGATCTGTTGGGGTTTTGCTTGAACCTCCTGCTTTCCCAGGGAGTTCTACGAGACTCACTGCGACGAAGGAACGGGGAAGCTGCTGTTTGCAGCCTGCCAGAGGCTCTGCCACATGCTGGGAGCTGATGTCCCAGTGATAACTCCCAAGGATATGAACCTCCCAGCAGTGATCTATGACCTGGCTTGCCAAGCAGCCGCAGTGTGTGGTCCAGGTACTCACTGTCACCATTTATCTGTGTTCTTGTTGGGAATCCAACTTTTCCAAACATGGGAAACAAAGGGAATGTCTATATATACCACTGTAAAAATAGCTGCTGCAAAACTGTTTCCTTTTAACAGGCCATAGGAACCTTCCACTCATGCTAATGGTCTTAATGTTTGTACAGATTTATTGTTGGATTCTCTGGAACTTTGTAAATACACTTTGACTGCCAAGGAAATTCACGGACAGTGCGAAATGGGCAACTATGGATTTACAGCAAAGGTATTTTTTGTGCTGTTCACATCTTTCCCCCCCTGCCATTTCCCCTGCAATATTTCCTCGAAAAGCAACAACAGCAAATCCACAGAGCTCTGAAAGAAACATTTCCCTGAATGGGAGTTTGCTTCAGCCTAGAGAATTAACTGATCTGAGTTCTGATTTGAGCACTGCCAGACTTTAAAACGGGGCAGGGAGGGTTTGATTTCCAAAGGCACTTGTTCTGTGGTGGCATTCCCAAGAGTTCTGTAAAGCCTAAGATGATCAAACTCATGAATGGGATCTTTGTTTCTTGTTTAGGTCACACAGTGCTTTAGGCTACTTGGGCTGAACGAGCTCTTAGGGTTGGAGGGGAGTAGAGCAAAGAGCTGGGCAAAGATGTTTGTGCACAGAATGGTATTGGCTAAAAAATGATCCATGTGAAAAATAATATTTGGCCAAGAATGTTTCTTAAAGCATCCAGGAAATCAACTGAGAGCACATTTTGGCTCTAAGCTCAATAACTGCAGCATTAGAGACACAGAATCACCAAGGTTGGAGGAGACCTCTAGGATGCTCAAGTCCAACCATTAACCTGCCACTCATGGTCACTCTGAGTAGGAAATGTGTTTCTTGCTAGTGACCATGGAGCAAAAGGAGTGTATTAAAATCCGTTTTCAAATAAGATCATGTTCTGTTCCTGTGTTCCAAAACTGGAATCTTTTGCAACACTTAGGTTGTTAATAGGCCTATTAACTCTTCTTTTTTGTGTGTACTTTTGGCAATGTTCTTCCTTAGACAGCAGCTTTTGGGGCAGATAAAGATCCCTATGAAGAGTGGACTTATGATGACTTCTTCACTGAAGATAGGATAGTCCTGGATCCACAGACAGCTCTTCCAGTTGCATATGAAATCATTTCTGCTCTTCTGCCTGCTTCTGGTAAGTTTGCTTTCCTGAACATTGAGCCAAAAGAAAATCTGTTTTCAGATATATTTTTATCTAGAAATAAAGTAACTCAGTGTGTCTGTGGAAATTATCATCTCAGACATCCCAGCTAGACAAACTCAGGGAAGAAATACCAGTTGGGGTAGGGAATAGAAAGATGACTTGGGTTTTGTTCTGGGTCAGGAACACCTCAGTGACAAGTAACTGAAGATAACACTCTGGGGAAGTGTTAGTAGGACCTTGCCCTGTTCCTCTCTCTGCAGACACCTCCTGGTAGCCACTAGTGAACTTAGGATCTTGTCGATGTGAACTTCAGCCTATTCTAAAATCATCTCTCTTAGACACCAGAGCAGATACACAAGTTTGTCAAATTCCAGGTGTTATAAACACAACTCCACAAGGTTGTGGGGGCTGAGAAAGACAATTTCAGTGCTAAAAGCAGCACTGAATATCGAAGCATCATTGTTAATACTTCTTGACGTAAATGCTTCCTTTTGACTACACCAGTAACACATTAGGAAAGCTTAGAATTGCAAATTCCAACTGCAGGTTGCTAAATCCACCTGTAAAGGGCCTAAAAATAGATTTGTTGGTTTCACAGAAGAGGAGGTTGTGTTGACTCTCAAAGGGATTTACAGACAAAGCACTTGCTGAAAACTGTTGGTTTGGATTCCTTTGTGGGTTTGAAAGATATTCCCTTCTGGAAAATAACTTCTGATCAGGCACAGTCAAAAATAGCAGCAATTGGCTCTTAGTGGTCACATCTCTCTGTTCTGTGCACGTTTCTGAGGTCCTGCCAGGCCTCCTAGTGTTGCTGAGGTCCTGGCACACTGCTGATGTGTGTGTGTGTCTTTCAGAGGACAAGCTGTATCCTTGGGAGTCCACAAGCCTGGCAAACCGTGGATTCATGGAAGGTATCCCAAAATCCCACAACGGGGTGGGTTGGGTTGGAAGGGACCTTAAGGATCACCTAGTTCCAACCCCCTCCCCTGGGCAGGGACGTGGTGGCAGATCCACCACCCTGCAAGTATAAACTGGAGCACTGGAAAACATGAGGTTAAAATTAAACCTACACAAGCATAACTAACTCAGAGTGCCTAAACAGATGCCTAAATATTCCATGGACAGCCTTTTCTGGGGGTGTGGTTTGGTTCAGCACAGCCAACACCAGTCTGGGTGCTAATTTCTACCATTCCACCATGCAATTTTAAGCATGTCAAAGTCTGTACTTCAGTACAGAAGTTCTAGCACTGAGCCAGGATCATTATAGCCTATCCAAGATGACTTCTGCTCAAAAACTTGTGGTCCTGACCTAAACTGGGAGTCTGTATGAAATCAACAGCCCTAAGAATTTCAGGTTTCGAAGGGAACTAAGGCTGATCCTGTTATACATTTAATGCAGGAAACCTGCTCTGATGTGAATTGCAATAATAATATGCTTAACATAAGTCTCCTAATTGTTTCCTGGGGTCCTTGTGGCTGTGCCCCAGGCCAGGAGCTCCTGCTGGCAGCCAGATTGCCCATCTCTGCTGCCCTGCAGACCCTGCTGGAGTGCAACCAGTGCGAGCTGGCGCTGCGGCTCACCGTGTGCTCCTACGGGTCCTGCCTGCAGCACGGAGTGGCCAGCACCACGGGGCTGGCTGAGCAGGTATGCAGGGCAATGCCCAACCTCCCGACCCAGGCTTGGGGGGGTGACAACTGCCAGCAAGTTTAGAGCAGCTCTGTAAGGGCTTGGAACGTGTGGGAGAGGCTCCCGCCGTGGCCTGTATTGCCATCCCTTGGTCACACGTTCAGTCACCTCGGGAAAGGAGCTGCTGCTTTCTTCTCTCTTTCTTATGTTCCTCTACTTCTCTGTGCTCAGAAATAATCCCTGGCCTTCCTGCAGAGACTACAAGGACTGCTAATAAAGGGCCACTCTGTCCTTTCACATTGTTTTGCCATAGGTCAGCGTGGGAAAAGTTGTGAGGAGAATATTCAAGAAACTCAGTTCAAAAACACATGGGGATAGAAATTCCTTTTCTATCTAGAAGAAATCTTTGCAAGACCTTAATTAAGCCTGAAAATGCAACTCCTGTAGTACCTCCTGTTTTGCTGCAGATGAGAAGTTGAGGGCTTAGAATTCAGTTTTAACCATGTGCTGTTTTTTTGTAATAGTTCTATGATGCCAACATAGCTGCTGAAACCAAAAGCTTCCTCACTGCCATGAAACAGAAGTGCACTTCAGTGATCAGGACCACCATCCTGACCTTACTGCACAAGGTAGGAATGCCCTGGAAGGGGTGGGAGTGAGCCCTCTGCTCCTGCCCTGGCAGCCACAAAGTCATTCTGCTTGGAAGACCCTTAAGGTCACTGAGTCCAACTATTAACCTAACACTTTCAGGCCCACCACTGAGCCATGGCCCTGAGCAGCACATCTTTCAGACACCTCCTGGGAGGTGACTTGGCCACTTCTGTGGGCATTTGAGCCTCTCTGGCTCTTTGGCCCTGTACTAGCTGCTCTGCCTGAGAGGTTAGGTACAGCTGGAGCCTCATCTTTGGGGGATCCTTTGGCCTGGATGATCTGTAGATGCCCATCTCATTTTAGATCCTGGTTTCATTTCAGATTCATAGGCTTCTTCTAATGGGGAGGAGTTTTTAAAGCAGCTATGTGCAAAATCTGCAATTCAGCATCTCCTCAGGCAACTTTAGAGTAACTGGAGGTATTTACATTTTAAGTTCTAAAACCTGAAGTGCATCTTAGTCTATTTTCAGTCTCTAACTTGAGGGCCCAATACACCTCTGAATTACAGAGTACTTCTCCTGTGTTACACTTTGAAGAGACCTCCCCAAATTAATTCCCACAGTTTGTAACTGTGTTTTCCCCCCAAACAAGGTGTTCAACTGTCGTGTCATAGACCAGCACCTGGCTCTGGGCTACTGCACCATTCTGCCCAAGGATGATGTGTTCAGCAAGCTTTGGGATGTCATCAACAACACGTGGCAAAACTACAGAAAAGTCCTGGTAAATTCCCAACCAACCATGTGTTCAGTTACCTCATGGTGTCTTACTCCAAAGCTTGGAATTGTTGGTTTGTTTCAGGTCCCATCATAATTTATATCTAATTAGACTGTGGGTAAACTGTTCTCTGACAGCAACCATCAAGAGTGGGATCAATAGATCAATCTATGAGGAAATAGGGAGTGAAAGAGACATCAATTCAGGGAAAGTATGTCTAAAAAGGACTTTTGTATTAGTTTCTGCAACATGAAGAAAACAGTTTGGAGGAAGTAGATTTTGCAGTAGCTTTGAAGTGCCATCCAGGAGGTGGAGTAGTCCTGATACCTCCCTGGGGTCTGTTCTCACTTTGCACAGTCAGGTGATCATCTCTCAGTTGGTTTAAGCTCCTCTAAGGATTTAGCCCTCAGCATTCCTAATTTTCAGCCTGCTTACACTACCTGTGTTCCCCTCCCTTCTCACTCCCCTCAGGCAGTGGCTTTGGTTGGAGCACAGCTTGCTGACCAGTATGGGGAAGCAGAAGAGAAGAGAAAATTCCAAGAGCTGGTGATTGATGCAGAGTGGGGGATCCAACTTGGTAAATTTGGGGTAAGTTCCATGGATTTCTCATTTCCTTCAGGGTTTTATTAACTAATCAGTTACTTATGTCAGTATAGTCTGAGATTTATGGTGACTTTTAAGCAGATTTCCCATTGAAATGTAAGGAAAGTTTTGGGTTTCATTTTCCTTCTGCTTAAATAAACCTCAGGAACTGAAATGCAATAACTGAGGGGCTAAAAAATTACTTTTAAGTGCTGAAATATTTGGCCCAGGGCATAGTCAGCAAATGCTTCTTCCTGCTCTAGAAGGGTCTGGACTGAAACTAAACACAAAGTAAAAGCTTTACTGTGTAAGGAATTGGTCCTGATGTTGTCTAACAGACTTTTTGAGCAGGTGAATTGTCTGTCTGCAGATTTCTTTCGAGCCAGTGTTCAGACAGCCCCCAGTGAGGAAGAGGGAGCTCATCAGGATGCTGGTGCAGAACCCCGAGGTGGAGACAGGGCTCATCCTCAGTTACTGCAGGTAATGGGTCTACTAAAGCTCTGTAGCTGTTGCTCTAACAGTAACCTCAGCCACTATGACATTTTTATGTAAGAGATCCCGAGTCATGCAAATACCAATTGCTCTTTGTGTCGAGGTGTGAACCAGAATACAAAACTGCTCTTGGCTCATTGATCCCTACAGAAATAAACACCTTGATGACACCAAAGGCCAGAGGAAATAACCTTCTGTTCTCTTCTAGCACTTTCCTGCTGGACAGTGATGCTGCACTGCAGCTCTGCATTGAAACACTTCTGCTCCAGAATGCTAACACAAATCTTGTCAAAGATGACCCTGCAGAGCCCAGTGAGAAACAGCCTCACTGCACATTACTGGCCAGAGCACTGGAACTGATTCCTCTGCTGAAAAGCACCAAAGAGCTGGTCACAAACCTCACTGGGATATTGTACAAGGTAAAAAATAGAGACTGGACCAAAAAATCGACACCAAACCAAGCCAAGAGAATCCCTGGAATGTGCTTCTAGTCCCAAGTGTTGCATCTCATTTGAATAATAGATCAATCATTCCACAGAAATAGGAAGAGGTTATTTTTCCCCTCAAATATTCCTAAAGAGTGTAAATATTAAGCTTCAGTTTTTTGCTTCTCTAGGAGAAAGCACAGAGCAACACATCCAAATTTCTTTAAAGACAGATGAAGTCTTTCTTCCCCATTTCCCTTAAAGAAACCACCAGAAAAGAATTAAATGAAGAAGTAATTTCCAAGTACCACAGTACTCTGGAAAAATTCCATGTTAACAAGAGGTGGGGGGTAAAAATAGGATGTTTGGAGTTTTTTTGTTTGGTTGGAGTTTGGTTTTGGGGGTTTTTCGTGGGCTTGTTTTTTTATTTTTCATCACTTTTTGTTTGGTCTTTCTACAATATCCTGACAAATCTTTTAGGATTTAGGACTATGAAGTGGAAGTTATTTGTTTCAGATTGTTATATAACATAACAGTGGGAAAAATTCACTCATTCTGTGTTGTTAGGAGACTAATCATGTGAGAGTTCACAACGTGTCTTTGCTTTGAACAGTTGGATCCTTATGACTATGAGACTATTGAAATTGTCCTGAGAGTGATGCAAAGTGCTGATGAGAAGAACACCAGCATCCAGCTGGGCCAGGTATGTGCAGACAGCCCAGGCAGCTGCCACTCTGCCCCTGCCATGGGGCAGGACTGGAGCCCTGGGCACCTCACAGCAGTGCAGGTCAGGGGCAGAGTCTACACACATACCAAGGAGTTGCTGCCAGGACTTAGAGAAACAGAGCAGCACTGAGGCTTTTTTGCTTTTTCCTTGCTTATTGTGAATCTCCTTTGCTTTCCCCCCAGGCTCTGAGCCTCCTCAAGCATCTGGAATCTTACAAGAGAGTTTCTCCCCCTGTGGACCTGGAGCACCAGTACCTGTTAGACCATGTGCTTCCCTTACCTCCTGCTGCTCACACCAGACTGCCCTTTCACCTCATATTCTTCAGAACTGCACAGTGTTTCTGGGGCATTATATGTATGTTCAGTGTTTTCATGGATGTGTATCCCTAGCATTCCCTCTCTCTGCTCTCTGTGAACCTGAAGTGCTACAGAATATATTCACTGTAACCCTTCATGAATGCAGTTTCCCTCCCAAGCACTTCAGCTCCCAAACTGCTACTCAGTGGAGCTGAGGTGATATATACAATGCAGAATTTGTCCTCAGGACCTCTCAGAGACCAAAGTAGTCCACATATGCCACTTCCCAGACCGATGTGGGCTACTAAGATCATATTTTTCCACTCCCAACAGAGGTTTGCACTGAGAGTGCTTCAGTTCACAGAGAAAGCTGCAGGTGGACTGTGGCACTATCACAGGCAACTCTCTCTTTCCTTCCAGCTGCAGAGCTGAGTGAGGAATCCTTCCCAACACTCCTGTTGATTTCCAAACTAATGAAGGTAAAGTAAGATCCTGAAAGAATTTAGCTTCAAATTGTTCTCCTCCCTCCCCCAAAAACGAGCTTTCCTCTTTCCTTGGCCTCACTGTAGGAGTTCTGACAACCCTCAGTGTACTTTCATGCTTTGCCAGATTTCCCTGGACACCTTTTACATGTCTGCAGCTCGACTTGTCTTTGAAAAGAAACTGAAGCCCAAAATATTTGAGATGAGGAACACAGGCTACACCTCGGTGGTTAACAAGGAAACAACCAAAACTGTGCAGACAATTCAGTCCTACCTGCTGTCCATAGTCAACCCCGAGTGGGCTGTGGCTATGGCTCACAAGATTGCACAAGAATTTCCAACAGGTAAGGGGCAGATGGAATGGGGGAAGCAGTGGGAGGAAGAGAGAGCAGAGAAGAGAGGAGTTAGTCTGACCAGACACTTTCTCAGTCATATCAAGTCAAACCCAGGAAAGTTCGAGAATGAAATGCATTTGTCTCCTACATCCAATTTTGCACAATAGGTTAGAAAAAAAACACCATTACATCCTCTTTTCTCTTTTTTTTCATCCAATCACACACTGGCTTGAGCTGGAAGGGCCTGAAAGCTCACCCCATCCAAGCCCTGCCCAGCCTGGCCACATTGTCTTGCTTGAAGTTTCTGCACGTTCATACCATCTGCAGACAACTCTCCCCCAAAAGCCAATATTTCAGCCCAACCTAAGGCAGCTTCTCTCTCTTCTGTCTTCAGGCACTAGAGTTTCCCTAATATTTTCCATAGCTTCTTATAAGCCTTTTGAGATGAAATGGATATAGTGTGTATTGCAGAAAGGATTGATGACAACTTGATTTATTTACTCCTTTTCCTTCCTTTTTATCAAGGTTCTGACCACATTCAGGCATTGAAGTTCTGTCTGTATCTCGCTGAGAAGTGGCTGAAGAACACAGCAGCTATGGTGAGGGGAAGCTGCTTGCAGAACTGTGGTGCAGTCAGGGACTCAGGGCAGTGATTTGGATAGTGGTGTGTGAATGGTCCCATAGCCAACCCTGACTTGGGAAGTACTTTTTGAGTACTTTCACCTCAAAATGCCTTAATTTCAGAGTGGTACAGATTTTATTAGGCTTTTTCACAACGTACCTTTGCAGGTTTTTCCAAGGTACTTTTCCTAGCTAGTTGAGATGCTAGTTCTTGTGCTTTGGAGCAGAAGCAGCTGTTCTATGTAAACCTGTGGTGTTCTCTAAAGGATGAGTCCCGTGGAAAGGCAAAAATCCTCCAGAAGAAGTTGTATTTGCAGTACAAACGAGCAGCAACAGAAAACGTGCTGATAACACACCACCTGAACACTGGGGAGCATTTGAAGTCTCTTGGGAAACCAGCAAACCTGATCACTTTGCTGTATGAACACCCCAGCATAGACCGAAGGATCCAGAATCCAACTGGCAGAGATTATCCAGGTGAGGATCCTCAGTCTGGTTTCAAAGGAGCAAAGAGAAGCTGTTTAAAACCTGCTAAATTGGTAAATACTGTCCTCATCTCCTCCTGTAGATATCCACGTGGCAGCCAAAGAGATAGCTGAAATCAACAACGTGGATATGAGCAAAATTAGGGACAAGCTGCTGGCAAAGTGGCTGTGTCCAAGCTCAGTGCCCTCAGAGGTGAGTCGTGCCAGACACATAAAACATGCCTAGTTTTTCACTTGTTCAGACCACTCAGGTTACCTGGCAAAATTTGCCTCACCAGTGTAGTGAAGATGCCTCTGAATCCAAACTGCAATGATTTCAATCCCTTTCTGATGTCACACACTACTGTCTCTGGTGAGAAGGAGCTGAAGTGCTTTCCCTTCTCTCTGATGGAGGTTAAACTCTTACCTTGGTGCTTCCAAAAGGTGTAGCCACCCTGAGGGAGCAGAGCAGCTCTAGGTGTCTCAGCCCCACCAAACACTGCTCGGGGCCTGGGGCTGCTTACCCCAGCCCTGCTCACAGCTGGAATTTCATGTCTCTTTAAAGCCAACTCCAGAAACCCCTGGGGATGTGCAGGAAGACGAGCAGCTCCGAAGGTATGTGTTGTCTTGCATACACCGTGGGGAGTTATTTTTAGCTTGCCAGTTAAAGTGGCTTTGCCAAGAAACCTCCCAGTGTGTGATTCAGAGCTCTGCTGTGTCCTCATTTCTACCTGCTGCTGATGTCAGTCGTGGGTGATCAAATGCCTCTCTATGCCACTGCAACAACTACTGATGCAAGTGCTTAAGAGGAGCTCTTTGGAGACTCTCTCCTTGTTTTCCATGTCCTCCATCCCTGTTTGCCAGCTCATGTTTGCACCAACACACGTTGATGTGCTGTGTGTCAGGAGCTGCTCTGTACTGGCATTCAAGGCAAACCCTTTTGCAGAGTTGTGTACCTTCTCCAGTCATGCCCAATGGACTACAGTTCAAGAATGCTCTTTGCAATTACAACCTCTGCCACATCTGTAAGTTGATACTTTCCTATTTTAGCTTGATAGTTGTGGATTTCTTACCTCCCATTAAAGTACTGTCTGCTCTAACCACACGGGCCAAGGCCTAACCTGCATGACCTGAGGCCTCTGTCCCTGCCATTTGGGTGGTTTGTGGGTGGGTGAGCTCTTTCTCCTCCCTCCCCCAGCCTCTGTAGAGGTGTGAGTTGTTTCTCCTCCCTCCCCCAACCTTTGGGGTAACACTCTGGGTTTCACTGAATGTTGCCTCAAGAGCAGCCCTTGAACTCTGGGGTGTCTAAACCTGTTGATATGATCTGAAAACAACTCCATTAAGCATCTTCTGGCCTGTGCTTTAAGCTGTAAAACATTGGGTGGGATTAGCTCCCTTTGGAATTAGAGCAGAGTGTGAAATTATTTCAGCAGAACCTTAACCTCCAGGTCTGTCACTCTTATTTTTCTCGCCTGCATTAATGCTTTTAAATCTGGAAAACCACCTTTGAGAGGGTGACAAATATTCCATCTGGGTAGTATAAAAGCTGAGTGTGACCCAGGATATGGAGCACACATCTCCACTGAATGGATCCAGAATCTTGGAGAGGTCAGACTAGGTGTAGATAATCCTCTGCCAGGTTGTTCAGCCAATTTTTGTGACCCCTCACTGTGCTGTTTCCCCTCAGCCCATCGGTGTTGCTCAGGTGACCTTTGCTCACAGGTGCAGAGCACTGAAGTGTTTGCTCTGCTTGGCAGATACCAACACTGTGGAATCTCTCTTCAAGAAACCGATCGAGAAAGTCAAGTAAGATGGATTTTCCTTAAGGTCTTCCTTAATAATGACATTTTGTTGGTCTTTAGAAACCACTGGAGAAAATATCTGTGCATGA
Source organism: Acanthisitta chloris (assembly GCF_000695815.1). Lineage (NCBI taxonomy): Eukaryota > Metazoa > Chordata > Aves > Passeriformes > Acanthisittidae > Acanthisitta > Acanthisitta chloris. Next base: position 27,622 of record NW_008671030.1, read on the forward strand.
ATCAAGCTTAGTTATGAGTTGAGTAACTGGTTTATCTTTGGATGATCCAAGTCATTCCAGCGAAAGAGGTTTCCCTAAGTAATTACCAGAAGGAATTTTACTTCGTTAGGATCCTAAGTATAAATCCAAGCTACGTGTTTTTCATTAAAGCAACACAAAACCACTTTCCAGTACTATCCTGAGCTTGAGAATGTGAATGAAACCATAATAATCACTGCAAATCTCATTAACTCCTGGTCCTGTTTTTTACAGGTATTTTCTCAAGTGCTGCATTTACCTGGCAGAGTTTGAAATCCTGAACATCCCATACACCTATGAATCATTTCACACGAGCCCCAAGGAAGGAATGATCAAAGGGCTGTGGAGGAATCACAGCCATGAGCCCACGGTAAGGTTTGGAAATCCTCTGCTTTGTTGGCTCAAGGTTCAGTTCACACCTTGCTGCACAGCAAGTGCTCCCTGAGCAGGTGTTGTATCCTCTGAAGGTGGCAGATAAAACAAGCTTTGCCCTTCCCACCCTGACAACAAAGTGGTATCACATACAGGTGTTTTGGGGGTTGTTTAACTCTCACATGTGTGAAATCATTTAGAAAGTGGCTGTTTGTGGGTTTCAGGACCTCAGGGTCCTAGTAATGCTCTGAAAATCTAGAATCAGCCCGAGCAGTAGAGGTTGTGTTACAGTCCTTGCTCCCTTTCAGGCTGTCAGGCTGGTGACAGAGCTCAGCCTGGAGTACAGAGTCTATGACTCCCAGCTGTGGAATGGGCTGCTGCAGAAACTCCTTGGCTTCAACAAGGTAAGGAATTCACACCCACAAAGTCCTGCAGGGAGGGGAGAAAAGGCTGTTTTGGCCACAGAGTTCTGAGGGGAGGGATAGACACAAACTGGTAACTCCCTGTCACCAGCTGCTGCTGATGTACAGGTCACTTCAGGCTGAGACCTTGAGGAACGTGTGTTTTAGCAGCACTGCTTGGGAATCTTGGTCTGAACCTGTCCCAGTTGGACCTTTTGAAAGCCTTTCAGTAAATCCTGTGGTAACAAACTGGATGTTTTCCTTATATTATTCTCCTCTCTACCATAGGGTGCACATGTTTTGTGTGCAAACACACACACAGAGGCACCAGCTGTAAATACACATGGGCCCAAATGTGCCCCTGAAATGTGTGGTGATCACCATCCTGACTGTTGTCCTGCAGAACCTCAGTCCCCTGTGGCTGTCAAGTGTTGTGGAATGTTGCTGCAGCCTAGGGAGGTGACAGATGCACCTGAAATGTGGCTGAGTGTTTCAGCCATGAAAGTCTAGAACATATTTCCATGTGTCAGAGGAACAGAGAAGAACCTTGAGGAACTGAGTGTGCAAAAGGACAAGCACAGAGCACACAGTGCAGTGCTGCATTGTGAGATTCATGCATCAATCACAAATGATTCCAAGTAATTGCAATGCAGTTACAGACATATCTAATTAATCTATGTGTATCTGTCTGATCTGTAAGATTATTGTCAGATCTTCCCAAACACTGAAATATTTTAAAATTAATTTTTGTTGCAGATTCAGTATCTCAGGAGAGTTTTGGTAGCAATTACTGGGATTCATTCTCTGTGGGAGGTAAGCAAATATCCTCTGACTTATCTTTTGCTTCACCTAACAGGAACTGAGTGTGTGAGAGGCATGAAAAGATCCTTTCAATTACTGTTTTTGACAGTGCAACGTGTCAGGAAACATTGGACAGAATAATTTTGCCATCAGCCAAAATGTGGCCAAGTCTTGGCCTGTGTGAGGCAGGGAAAGGGATGTCAGGGAGCAGTAAAAGAGGAGAATATTGAGAGGTTTCCCCTGCAGTGGGTCAGTGGTGTGGGTACAGTGCACTTAGTCAGGACTGTATGTGCTGTGACCCTAAAGCTTTGCTGCCAACAGATCCCCAACTTCAGTCGAGCCTGGAGAAGTGTCATTCTGTCACCACTGCTCACAGGTAGGTGCCCTGGGGGGTCAGGGGTTGTCATGCTCAGAGTAACTTGGTGATGCATTTGCTTCATCGTGTTTTCCTCCTTTCTTAGCTTCATGTCCCCCAAGTCCCACACAGCTGGAGGAGTGCTGCGAGGGCTTCGTGGCTCTGCTCAAGTAAGTGGAAGCTTGGCCACTGTGAGGGAACAGTGTTGTTCTGGCTTCAGAATCTCAGAGCAGTTTTGCTGAGAGTCCTAAGCCATGCAGTTGTACAGCTCATAGCTGTGACCTTCCCTGCCCATCTCCCCCTGAGGTGTCCTGTTCTGGGTGACCTGGATGTCATCGGGATAGCTAAGCAATATGCACAGTTGGACCTTCCAGCTTTTGCCCTGGGCTGCCTGATGCTGATTCCTCAGGCTGAGAAGAGAGAGCAGCAAATTCAGGTAGGCACTAAGTTTTGTGTTCTCTCTGTGCCAGGAAATGCCATTAAGCATGTTGTGTTCAGTACAGATTGTAAACCAATCCTTAGAATTCCAGTTTGCAGCTGCTCAGCATTTCCCACCATGGAGCTGCTGCTTTAAATTCTGCTGAAAGGGATGTGTGAGCACTTCATGTGACTTTGCCATTTGGGGCTGTTTTGTGGGATCCCACCCATAAAACACAGGGAAAAACCAACAAAACCCACACCACAGCAGATTGTAAGCAAAGTACTGAATCCTCCTTTGGGAGAATGTTGAGTTGAAAGCTTCTGAGTTCTTGGAGAGAACTGGATATGCTCCACAATTCTGAGGTAAACCTTTTGCCTTAAGGCCATGTGCTCTGTCCTAGGATCTTGCAGTTTCCCTTCTCATTCATTCCCATTCCTTTCTGCTCTGCACTGTTTTCCCAGATGGAGCACAATGGGCTGTTCCCATATTTGCCATGAGCAAACAGGCACCAGCAAAGCCATCTTAGACTTCAGGTCATTGCACTAACACTGTGGTTTGGGAAAACATGAATGTAAGGCACAATCTGGTGCCAAGGAGTCAAAAACTTCAACAGCCACAGCGAAAGACCTTTTTGAGAGCTCAAAGCATCACTTGAGTCCAGCCACACAGGGTCTGGGGTGGTGGCTCCATGTGTGTACCTAGAATTCCAACACGCTCT
>NW_008671030.1:30729-36548 GCF_000695815.1 Acanthisitta chloris
TGAGCAGTCACAGAATGTCAGTGTCTTGTCACCTGTTTTCACAAGGGTTTCCTGGCCACGTGTCACACAGAGGTGGTGCTGCAGCAAATAGATGAGCACATGGACACTGGAGAAGGAGTTGCATTTGCCTCTCAGGTAAATAACATTGACTTCACCTGCCTTTGATAGAACAGTGTGCACAGAACCTGCTTTTCTCCCCTCTGGTCTTGCCCAGCCTCACCTGACACAATGTGTCATTTTAGACTTGTAAAATACTTCTAAAAGGCTTTTTTTTTGTTTAAGTTTTTCAACTGAAAAACTCATCTGTGCCCACAGGCTGTGCCTGGCTGTGGGGCAGGAGTGGCTGTGCTGCTTGGTTTAGACAGCTTCATTTGCAAAACATACTCAGTTTAGTTAGAAAAATTAATGTTCTAAGCTAAAAGGCCAAAGGGTTTATGGACCTGCACTCCTGCCCTGCACAACTCCTGCTCCCTGGGAGCTCAGCAAGGAAACTCTGAGCTCTTCTCATTCCCAAGTCAAATTCCTTATGCTTAAAGTATTTACATTTTTCATCACTAAACCTTAACCTTCCAGATCAGGTCTGTGGTGTTGGACAGTATCATCAGTGAGAAGCTCTATGAGAAGTTTGTGCACACTGAGTATTACTCCCTGCTGAAGCAGCGAGTGATGAGCACACACAGAGTCAAAGAGCTGGTGGAGTATTTTGCCAAGAAGAACTGGTAAGTGAACAGAAGGCTGAACAGGGGATGTGTTCCTGGTGGAAGCTACAGGGAGCTACAGGTACTTCAGTATTGCTAAAGAAAAATCTCACTTCACTACTTAAGAGTTTCTCAGTGTCAGCCAAGACAAAGGAACAGGTTGGTGAACCTGAATTGGCAGCAGAGCAAACACAGCTACGAGAGCAGGAAAGCAAACACTTCAGCTTACCTTCAGCTGAACTCAGCTCAGGTCCATCCCAGTCACAGCTCCAGCCACAAACTGGGAGGCAGGAACTGGTGGGCTCATCAGTTTCCAGGAGTTAGCAGCATCTCTGGTGCTCCAGCACAGCAGCACCCATGGCCCTGGGGCAGGTCCTGCTCAGCAGCCCCTGCTGGCTCAGCTGCTGGGCCCTGCACCCCTGGGTCTCAGCCCCACACCCCAGGGAGGTATGTTGGTTTGTTAAGAGCTCAACTTGGGGCTCGTTTTCCTCCAAGACTCATCTGCCTTCAAAAACATAGGCTCAGACTCCATTTTTCTGCTTCAGGGTATAGTGTCTAAATTCTGGGCTTTTCAGAGAGCTCAAGTTGCCCAGGTTGACAAACTCTTGCCCATTACAGCCTTGAGGATGCAAGAGCTTTGCTTGAGGAGTATGGAGCGCAGAGTGGGAACCTGACCCCGGCAGACGTGTCCTCAGCTGATCTCCTCAAGGTACAGCAACCCACAGCTGCACCTCAGTGTTACAGCCTCTTTCCTAAACTGAGACCTTCCCTCAGCTGGTCACAGAAATACTTGTTAGCTGATTGATTTTAGCATATAGTAAAATATCCTTTTATTAATTCAACTGATGCATTTGACCTGAACCAAATATGCTCCATATTATGCTCCCAAGTATTTCCACAGGTCTTGGGTCGTATTCCATTTTTCTAAGCCCTACTAATATTGCTCCTTTACCCTCCAGATGTACCTGAATGGCTCAGAGGACACTTGTGTGCTGCAGCTGTCACCAGGAAGGCCCTGACTGCACTGTCCTAAGGAAGATCTGTGCCTTCAGAACACTCACACTGTCAGTGAGTGTTAGACTGGAACCACAGAGCTCTTCCCAAGGCTTCCAGGACCTTTCCACATTGTTTCCAGCTGTTTTAGGCTGTCTCTCCTCCATACTCCATCACTTCAGATTTGCAGCAGAATTTCCTGCCTCAACAGTAAATGTTCATACTCAGCACTTTAATCCTTCCTGACATTTATCTCCTTTTCTCCTGCATCTCTCTGTGTGTCAGGATCACTCAGATTTCATCCACCACAACAGAACCTCCATTAACTGTGGTAAACCTTTCTATGAAACTGTAAAATACTTTGTAGACAAATTTAAAGTTTAACCACAATGAGCATAAATAAACTTCCCTATCAATTTTGGCCTTGGAGTGTTCCATTTTTAATTAGGAATCACTCACTTTCCTTGGACAGTGTGCTGGGTGGTGTTTGCAGCTCAGCTCTGCCTGCAGCAGGAGGGAGCAACAGGCCTGAGCTCCAGTGCAGGAGGTGCCAGTGAGCCACAGGGCCCTGAGCTCCCAGCGTGAGCTGTTTGGGCTTTGGCCAAGATAAATCAGGTTTGTTTTGAACAGAAAGAAGTTGTTTTAGTCAGCTTAGGACCCAGAAATCAGGTGATATTCCAAGGCCAACATCTGCCAAGGAAACTGCCCACAGCTCTTGTGTAGAAAATAAATTCCTGTGCTGTTGGAATTTGCAGGAGCTGTTAACACACTCAGCTCCCTGCGATCCAGAGAGACTAAGGCTCAGTTGTCCTGAGCAGCAGCAAGTGCCACATGGACTGACATTGTTTAAAGCCTCTGTCCACAGAGCAGAGTGCACAGAGATGAGCCATGAATAAAGGAAACTCTTCCCTGAGTGTAGATTTGATGAGATCACCAGTCACTAAAGCACAGGGATATTTGCTTTGCGCAGAGAAAAGCTCAAGTTAAACTTTCTCTGACTAAAGCACAGGGATATTTGCTTTGTGCAGAGAAAAGCTCAAGTTAAACTTTCTACAGTGAAGCTATGAGTTAGTTGTCATATTTTCAGCATCTATCAACACATTTTGCAAACACAGCCTCATCCCAGGACCCTCAGCCCTTGGTTCCAGCCCTTTCTGAGTTGCCCTGAGCAGCTGAACACCAAACCATAGCACCAGGCAGTGCAAACCCAACCCCAGCAGTTCCATTTGCCCAGCACAGCTCATCAAGCTCAGTCCTTCTATGAAGTGGAGTTTATTACAACATTAAGGAGCAGAACTGACCACTTATTGTCATGGACAGAGAAAAGCAAACACGAGGCTGGTTCCAGGGCAGCAGCAAGAAGCTCCATGGTTAGGCTCTCAGCAGGGAGTGGAGGTGTGAAGTAGTGATCGAGTACTGAACTTGCTGTTCAGAATGAGATGGGAAAAATACCAGACAAGAAACAAATATCTTTAAGACTTTTTGTACTCGATTCTCTCTACTTTCACATCATCTCCAATTAGCTGATAGACATATGTGACCACTGTGGAAGCCTGGATATCCATCAGCACAAACGAGGGGATGATGTTGCTGGAGAGAGAGGAGAAAACTCGTGTTGATTGTGTGTAAATATAATCAGTTTCAGCCCTGAAATCCCTGCGAGACAACTGGGTATGAATTCTGTAAGCACAACGGATCACAGCTGAGGCTTGAAGAGCTTCAGCTGCCTCAGCCAAGGAGACTGAGCCAGTGCTGCCACCCCCTCCCCTCCCTGGCACCTCAAACAAACACTAACCTCACCCTGAGTCTGCAGCTCAGTGGGTTATCAGAAAGATTTCCCACATTTACTTACTTCTCCAGGGCATGATAAGCTCCTGTAGCTGATCCTGGGTTGATATAGAACTTATTTTCGTGCTCAAATGCCTCAAATTTGTGTGTGTGTCCCGAGATGAGGATGTCCACATCAAACTGCCTCTGGAGCAGTGCCAGGCTGGCCATGTCCCCCCAGGGGATCACCTGGTGCCCGTGAATCAGCCCAATTTTGAACTGCCCAACAGTCACAACTTTCTGTTCGGGGTAGTTCAGGTTCTAAAAACAAAACAAAAGCCAAACACAGACTGAATGGACAGAAACAACTATGCAACGGGGGAAGAGAAGGGGAAATTCATCACCACTTTTACTTGGATGAACCCAAACGTTGCCTTTCTGTACAAGGGGAGAAAGGGGAGACTCTACCTCATCGAAGTCCCCTCTGACCACGTGAACATCCCCAGCCAGAGTCTTGAGGTAGTCGTAGGTGTCCTTGGTGCAGAGGTTCCCTGTGCAGAGGATGTGTTGGATCTTCCCAGGAACCAGCAGCTTCTTGAACTTGGCTGGGAGGCTGTTGCAGCGATGTGGAATGTGAAGGTCTCCCAAGACTAACACCAACTTGCAGGTGTCAGGGCAGGGAAGAAAGAGCATTAGATACTCATTAAGGCAAAAAACACTGCAATGTCCTTCAGCTCCCTAACTTAACATTTGGATGTCAAAGCTACTGAAGTAGGAACGGAATGGGGATGAACATTGCTCTACCTGAGGGAAAACAAGGCCCTGCTAGGCCATTATCAGAGCACCCTAAAAACAACAGCTACAGCATCCTTCTGTTGCTGGCAGCCAGTGCAAGGCACCACAGAAATGTGTCACCACCTCCTGGATTCTACACAGAACTGGGAATTATCACAAACTATCTCATTTTTAATCCCCAGACAAAAGACAGGACATGCCTGGCACATGTTCTCAAGCACAGACTTAGCTGAAGTGCAGCCACTTCCCTTTAAAACCCTGCCCAGGTTCTTTCTACTTCCATTAACTTCTGTTTTCTTCCCTATCAAAGAAAAATATAAAAGATTTTTAAAAAGCAGCAAATCTGCAGCCTGTGTTAAGGTCTGGCCAGAAGAGGAAGTGTGCTCAGAGCCCATGTAAGGAGCACAGAACAAGAGCACATCACCACCCAAACAGGGCAGGGAGCAGCTGAACCAGGTGACTGCTCAGTGTTCTGCCACCACTCTCTGCATTCAGTGCCACGACAACAGAGCCAAGAACAATCATCATTAATGCAAGCACCACAGCAGTAAATTAATTGGGCAGGAAGGGCACGAGAAGCTGTGGGGAGCAGGGGAGGTTACGGCACTGCACCGGGAGACGCCGACCTGGGGACACATCCCTGTTCTCCTGAGAGAGCTCCACATCCAACAGTTTATCTTCCAAACACATTGGCTACTGAGGAACCTCCTGAGCTGACAGACATCAGATGTGTCTCAAACACTCAGCCCAGACAGAAGTGTCCATCAACAGCAGGAACTAGGCTAAGGCATTGCATTCTTACAGCTGGTTTCAGCCCATGCAGACACCTTGGGGCTAAGAGTCAGCACAACAGGAGCTTGGGTGGGGATTTGGGTTTGGGGCTCCTGAAGGTTAAGAACACCTCAGTGTCACCATCAGGGCCACCTGGAGACAGGTGGCTGAAAGCATTGGTGGAGCAATAGGAGAGCTTTGTAATCAATGAGGCACCAATCCAAACTGAACCAGCAGAGGGAAGAAAAGACACATTTCTGATGCTCTTTAGAGAGTCCCCAGTGAAAAATCTAACCAGCAGCAGCCTAGGGATGCAAGTTAAAAGTAGGTAAATGATTCAGACATTAAGGTGATTTTGATTAATAAATGGCAGTAGATTCCCCTGCTGATGCCTGAGGGACTGAGATGTGCAACACCAATGATGGAGCTAAGTTTACTGACATTCTAATGCCACTCAAACACACACCCCAGAGCCAGCAGTGTGTGCCCTCAGCAATCCCCATCCCCTTTGCTCACAAACACATTTCCCCCCCAAAAATCACATTTAAGCTCCCACTAATTACAGCAAAGCTGGAGGAGCTCCAGCAGCCAACCCAAAGGAGCTGCAGTGTGCTCAGCCTGCAGCACCAAACGCTGGCACAGATGGCACAGCCCTCGAGCTTTGCTGGGGGTTTTGGGGGGACCCTGATCCTCCTGGCCCAGCACGAACCAGCCCTTCCCACGGCGCCAGCAGCGACTTACTCTGTGCCCAGCCTGACCGGGGTGGAGGAGTTGATTGCAGACAGGGAGGGATGA
>NW_008671030.1:36564-36875 GCF_000695815.1 Acanthisitta chloris
GCATGATCAATGTTAAACAAAGGGAAGCAACAGAAGAGAAAACAGAGCCAAAATGAGCAGCCAAATCATAACGGATGAACTGTCGGTGTTATGGAAGAAGCGTTAAAATAAAGTAAATATATATGTAAAAATGCGATTGTAATCAAATTAAAATGAGTTCAAAGAGGGTTCGGGGGGGGTTACCCCGGAGCACCGAGAGCCGTCCCGCGGCACGGAACCGGAACGGAACCGGGACAGAACCGGAACGGAATCGGTGAGGAACCGGCACAGAACCGGAACGGAACCGGAACGGTATCGGTGAGGCACCAGTG
>NW_008671031.1:0-18478 GCF_000695815.1 Acanthisitta chloris
GGATAAAGGCAGCGAGATAATCACTGATAATCCTCATGGGTAAACCAGGCTGGACTTATGTCCAAAAAACAAGTTAATTTATTGCCAACTAATAGTAGCCCCGGGCTTGGATATCTGCTTTGTTCAGGTCTTCTAGGCGCCTGGACCACCTCCCCTTCCCCTCCCGCTTGCCTCTGACCATGCTGTTCACTGGGCTGTCTCCCACATTTTCCCCCTTCTCCTCTCACTGCGTTTTGCCCTGTCTCAAATTTCGCCAGAGGCGTTGCCAGCATCACTGATGGGCTCAGCCATGCCCTGCGATGGGGCCATTGGAGCCACCTGAAACCACCCAGAAGCATCTGGAAGTTGCTGCATCCTGCACAGGGCAGTCCCAGCCTCTCCTCAGAGAGCCCCCACGACTGGGCTCTACACTCTCAGCCATGTGCCACAGCTCCCAGAGCAAAGTGCTGGGGGAAGAAGGATTCTCCCTTCAGTGGGTGTCACTATTTCTCATAGCTCGGGCTCCAGCAGCAGCTGGTGCAGTGCTACCAGGATGCCTGGAGTGTGCAGTGGTGTGACTGGGCTGGAAAACACAAAACCTCTCTCCACCACAGCCTGGTGCCTCTGCTGAGACAGCTGGATTTGCTGCTTGAGGAGGCATGAACAGAACTGATGGGGAAACACAGCAGAAGTTCAAGTTTCACCTCAAACCCATCTCCTGTTGCTGTGGGATAGCTCGCAGGAGTCACTGAGCCTCAAGTAGGAAAAATACAGCTTTCCCCCCCACCAGAGTCCCTGGTTCCAACTGTGGTTTCCCAATAAAAGCCCTTTGACAAGATGCCAGCATAGGCAAATGAATGCAAAAACCATTCCTTTCCATTTTCCACTGAATGGTGTAATTTTCACTTCCTGCCTGATTATTTCCTCCTCCTAAACTGAGCCTTCACCCTGCAAAGGAGTCAAGCTTTTTTGGCCAGCAATGCCTCTCCAAGGCACACAGAGGGACAAGGACTCAGGGATGGTATGAGGGGCAACACACTGTGCAGTGGCAGCACTTTTTCACCCTGATTTCCAAAAAAAACATGTATTTTGGAGACTTCCTAGCTATCATATAATCCCAGGACCCCACATCCTGGGGCTTTCAACTTTTGGGCTGTCACCCCTTTGTTTAACTCTGTCTTCCCTTAAAATAGATGTGTTTAAATTGCTCAGGGAAAGGCTCTGATCCAGAATTTGCTTTTGTCACCCACTGTGATTACAAGACCCAGAAATGTCAAGATTAATCTCAGTTCATGTTTCTTTTCAATACTGGGATTTAGCTGTCATGTGGCGGGGGGACATCCTGTTCCTCTTAGGGGCACCAGCAGAGCCTTGTCTGCTGTGGGACTTGTGTTCTCCCCAGCTGAATCCTCTTATCAACCCTAATTCTGAGTGTCATCAGCTGGGTGTGGGTGGTCCTGGGGGGCTGCACTTTCTATTTTCCACTTGCAAATAGAGGATGAGATGGGTCTGTTTTTTCCCTTTAGATGTTTTTTTGGGTTTGAGCTAGGATTTTTAGCATTAAGTTTCTGTGCAGCTGCCTTGAAACCATTACTGTTGTGCTTATGGTGGTTTTTTGTGGGTTTCTTTTCTTAAATTTGGGGTCTTTTCCCATTTGTTCATTGTGGGATTCTAATACATTTTGAGTGGAGCAGCTGATGGAGATCTGTCCTGGGTTCTCTGCAGTGACTCTTTGTGGACAGGGTTGTGAAAAGAAGCTAAAGTAATGGTTACTGAGCTGAGCAGTGGTGAAATCTGGTGTTGTGAGTGAATGGTCTGCTCAGGGAGTCAAATAAGGATGGATGTGGGACTGTGAGCCTGGAGGCTGCCAGGGAGGAAGAGTATAGGTGTGTGGCACCAGGTGTCAGAGCAGGATCCAGCCCTTGTTGTCTGGGTGGCATGTGCAGCTGCCAAGTAGCCATGGAGGAAGCTGATGGCGAAGGTCAAAGCTGCTTCTCCCTCCCCTGTGGGATACTGCCTTTGCCTCAAGGGAAAAAGAGCTTGATTTGACCAGAGAGAATCAACTAGAGCTGTGCACTGGGGGCTCTTGGAACAGGTAAGTGTGTTGGCTTTGCCCACTTCTCTCTTTTTTTCTTTTCTTTTGTTTTCTCTCAGGGATGAAAAAAATGTTAATAAATTGTAAAAGGACTCTTAGGATTGAAAATGTGAGCTGGCTGCCTCTTCTGAACAGGGCAGCCTGCTCCTGGCTCTCCCTCCTGCTCCTGACCCCAGTCCAAGGGGGAGCAGAGCTGTGGTGTGTGGGGATGGTTTTGACTCCTTTCAGGCCTTTTCTGTTGTGTCCAAGTCTTGTCTATGTAGACCCTGTAGTCACAAGTTCCTTGTGGTTAACTCTTGGATGAACTTGGTGTAAATAGACTCTTTTTTTTTTTTTTTTTTGAGAAAACAGGAGAAAGTTTGGCCTTGGGATTGTTTTTCTAGTTTCATGTAGCGTGCAAGGCACAGCCAGGTGGGAATTGCGTGCTCTGTGCTGGGGCCATGCAGCTCTGCCAGGTATGGCTACCTGCTTTCATCCCTGTGTTAACAGCTCCTGCAGTTCCTGGCATAGTGTGTGGAAATATTTTAGTAACTCTGCAGAAACCAGCTGTGCCTTAGCTGTTTGTGGCTCAGACTTTATCTATTTGCCAACAAATGCTTACACTTGGAAAACAGTGTCTGAGATGGATAACGTTGCCCATCCATTCGCCTTCATTGCAACCCATGTAGTATGTCCTGATATCCACAGGCTTTATGTGTAGATGGTCTGTGTGATTTAGGACAGAAAAGGGTGTTACAAGTGTTCAGGGCCAGGTTGGATGGGCCTTTGAGCAGCCTGGTCTAGTGGAAGGTGTTTCTGTCCACGAAAGTTGTCACTGCCCATGGCAGGGGGTTGGAATGAGATGAGCTTTAAGGTCCCTCCCAACACAAGTTATTCCATGATTCTATGAAACTCCTTAAAACTGGCAAATGCTTCTATTGTGTGTGTTGCAGTATGTGTGGTATTATCACAACTGCTCAGCCCTGAGCTGTGCTCATCGTTGTTGGTCAACGAACCTGTTATCACAGCTTCACTGTAGTTCAGCTTCAGTTGTCTAATTAATATTGTACTTCATTATATCCTAGTGGAAAATACCTCAGTTCTGAGCTTCCAGAGCATAAAATAGGCAACTCAAACTTCTTACAGTAGGACATAAGAAGGGATGGTTTGGCAATCAATTCCAACAGGATTTGGCATTTGACATACCCTGAAGTTCTTGTGTTTGGATGCAAAGCAGATAACGGTGCCAGGTGTTACAGCTTGCCTGGGGAGCCTGGGATCAGTCTGTTTGCTAGCCTCACCTAGGAGTTTTTGGCAATTTCCTTTCTGTTTAGGATGCTTGTGATGCCTGTGATCATTCCCACAGCATGTTACAGCCAGGAGTTTGGGCAGGGCGATGGAAAGAGACTTTTGTCCAAACAAGAGATTACCAAGGAATGTTTCTGGGCTAAACCTCTGTTGTCACCTGTCAGGGCTGGGCTTGGGAAGTACAAAGAGGTTTTTAAACAAACCTGTCTTTGAGAACAGGACTTTGGGGATTAAGCAGTTAATACTTCTACATAACCAGTGTGTGCTCTGCTTCCCTGGCATCTACCTCTGCCTCCTGATGGCTGAGAAATGGAGGATCTTAAATTTCAACTTCTGTGGCAGAAATTGCCTTTGTGTGGCTGTCCATAGACTGCAGGACAAGTCTTGGGGCTCTGCTCTGAGGCAGGAAGGCTGATTTAGTATTGTTATGCAGGACTGTGGTGCACAATGAGCTAGTTGAGGCCTCAGGTAATGATTTGAATTTGTGCTATCAAACACTACTATATGACTTTCTAGAGCTGCTGTCTGTTGGTCATCTAAGGAGATATTTGAAATAGTTTACTGGAACATGCACGTTGTTAATTACATGTGAAAACCAAGGAACCACAGACCAAGTCCAGCAAGATTGATTGAAATAGTCAGGAGCCTTTCTTACCTCAATGATGCACTGCACTAGGCTGGGAGAAATGCTGAGTTATTTCCATCTGGAGACAACAGCTGAAACTTCTCTCATTTCCCTGATTTGCCTTGGCATCCTACTTGTGATTCACTGGAGCAGACTGCAGAATTACACTGGGGTGCCTGCCTGGGGGTGATGGAGCCTCACTGTGCAGAGGTCAAGGCTGTATCTTATGCTCCTTGTTCAAGTTTCATAACTTCTGCAGTGTGTTTGTGCTCACTAGGTAGTTTGAAAAGCCTTCCTTGGCTTCGGACTGGAGAAGCACTCAAAAAAACTGCAGCTTCTTGTTGGGCTTTCCAGGAGAGAGGGTGCCTGACAGGGCAATCCCTTTGAGTCAGAGATAATCAACTAAGTCAGGACACCCAAGGTGTCTTTGGTTTGTGCTAGGGACTGAGAAGGAGAAAATATTGTTTAAGGCAAGGAACTTGCTCTGTAATATCTCATTAGCTTGTGAAGCTCCAGGCTGTTCTTTACCTGTTCTGGACACCCCAGGCTCTAAACCAAGTGGGATGAACAATTAGTGCTGTGTTGCTTGAGAGTCTGAGTCCACAACCAAGATGAGATGGGGAGCAGAAGGTGATTGTGTGCTAAGAAAGGGTGAAGAGCTGCTCAGTGTCTGCACCAGCAGCCCTCAAGACCACTAAACTGTCTTCTCTGTCACTGCCTGTGTTTCAAACACCTTTGCCTAGTTTAGTTGGAAAGCTGATCTGTGCTTCTCTGAGCTCTTGAGTTTAAATTAAGTGCTACAGCAAGAGTTTAGAATAATGATATCTTAACAGCTTCAGCAAACAAATCAGCCTTGTGATCATTAAGGCCCTTCTACAGCACTCTGATGGTGACAGGTTTAGACAGCTTCAGTCACAGCACTACAGTAGGTTGATTTGTTCTCAGTACACAGGGCTGAAAAGGATGTTGCTTGCTTCCTTTGCTTGTGGGAAGCAAATTGCCAACACAGTTCTTGTATGGAGTGGGAAGGGATGAGCCTACAGCCAGCAGCTGGCATGGAGCAGGCACCAAGGAGAGGAGTGAGAAGTAAGGTTGGTTGTGATTATGCTTTGTGCTACTTGAGGACTGGGCTGCTGCATGACAGCTGGCCCAGGGCAACCGGCAGAGTGCTTGCGGGGTGGGTAGGAGAGGCTGGCATGCTCTGCTCCGAGAAGGGAGGTGCTAGGAGACTTCATGTTATGGTTGTTGACTCCTTTCAATGTCTGCTGCTGGGTGCCCAGTTCTCACTCCAGAGCATCTCTTGAATGCTGGGAGAAGGTTTGTCACTATATATATGACACTTGCAACTCTCTCAATATCCTCTTTGGGCTCCTTCCCTCCCAGATATGTGGCTTCAGGAGCCAAGCTGGGGGTGCCCAGAAGGTCTTTGATCCCAAATGTCCTGCTGGTGGTGGGATCCAGCAGAATGAGCTCTGACTTTGGGCACCTTAAAAAGATGCTAAAGACTGGCTGACTTCTTGCCACCCCTGCACAGGGCTGACCTCGACATAAGGACACTTCCCAATCAAGTGGTGGGTCTTGCATTTGAAGTTGTGCACGACTTTCAGAGCGTACATCAAGGCCATTTTGTGACTGTAACTCCCTTTTTTGCTTCAAAATTATAACCTGAGAATTTTCTCTGGAATGTGTGCATGGCATTTTATCTGATTGGATTCCATTTGAAGTAAAAAGGCAGGTTTGTAGAAGTACATTTCTGCACTGAAAGGGCTGTGTAAATTGAAAAACACCCAGTGCCTAAGGGCTGTTATCTTTCTGCCAGTAACACATGGGTCTGGGTCCAGCTTGTAAAGCAGTTACCTGCTTTGTACTCTTCAACAAGGTGCTATGCTGAAGGATAGAGTAATTTTCACCTTACTCAGCAAAGGTAGTTTTTAGCCACCTAAAAAGAGGTTTTGGCAGCAGATGTGTTAGATGCAGCACTTAGGGGAGTCCACCTGTGTGTGTGCAGTAGCCCTGGGACATGCAGATGAGTATTGCATGCAGCACCTCCTGCCACACATGCAGGGACTGTCCTGTAAATCTTTTCCAATAACCAGGCTGCTTTCCCCCTCTCCTCCCATAAATTTGTTGCTAAAAATTAAATAAGTTGATAGTCTGCATCCTTGCTGGGCCCTGCTACCTGCTCTTGCCTGGGTGCAGTTGGGAGAGCTCCTGGCTGCTTTGGGGGAGTAGTTTATGTCCTGATAGCTGCTGCTCTTGGTCATCCTGGGGGAACTGAGCTTCCCAACAGTAGGTGCCTCTGATTTTAGAGCTGCAAGAGCAACACTTGTTCCCTGTGGTTATTGCAGCCCCCTAAACTTTGTGAGGTACTTCTGCTTCCCTCAAATGCCAGAACTGAGGCTTCAGTGTGGAAGGTGTAGCTGTAATATTTCATACAGGAGGGAAAACTACTGATAAAGACAAAAGTTTTCAATTAGAGTGAAGATTTCAGTGTGTGTCTGCACTGAAGAACAGAGGACATGATGGAGATGGACTCTCTCAGCCTAATTTGATCCTGAAGTGGTTTCTTGTCTCCTACACCAGCTGCTCCCTTGCTTGTGTGCTGCTGTGCATCAGGAAGCAGAGCTTAGTTCAAGGGCTGTGCCCTTCACTGGGAACCTCCACAGACCTGGGTTGTGCTCTGCTTCACGTGTGGCTTCAGAGGAGCTCACATCAGTGTGCAGCTAAATTAATGCTTTTATTGGATTTGTTTCAGCTGGGAGCACTGAGGACTGGCATTTGGAATCATTCTATCTCTACCCATGAGGCTAAAAGGAGTGCTCAGGTTGAACTTGGGGGACAGGCTGAGTTACAACCTTTGTACACAGTGCTCTGGACAAGGACTTGGACAAGTAAGGGTCATGCCGCTGAAGTGAACAGCCACATTTCTTTCTCCTGCAAGCCTCATTTTCCATCTTTTTCAGGTGTTTCTGTTGCTGCTGAGAGCTGTCAGTAGCTGTAGGGATGGGCAGACTTAAGTAAGAAGCTGTTCCAGCAGAAATGGCTGCACAGTGTCAACTTGAGTCAAGCAGAAATTTATCCTAATGCATCTAGAGACACTACTACTTTTCTTTTTCTTTGGTGTGCTCTGAAAATGAGATTGAATTTATGCTTTTTTTCCCTGAGTTGACTCTGAAATAGCTGCTAGCAAGCTTCCCTGTAGGACAGCACGAGGAGGGAGGGAGTTGAATTGAAAAAGCTCTGCAGTGTGGGTTAGCAATAATCCCACCAAGCTAGCAGGGTCTGGAGTGGGAACAGGCAAGGTTAAACCCTTTGATTACACCTACACATCCAAATGTAACCCTGGATACACAAACCCTTCTGTTATCAGTGTGCAATGCTGTAACAGGATGCCTGGCCAGGCTGATAGTACCAGTGTGCAGCACTGCTATCAAATGGGTGAAACACAGGAGCCTCCAAAGGGATGGAGGATGGGGAAGGTTGTCTTCCTGCCTCTTGCTGCTGAGAGGGAAGGAGGAATGGTTACAGGGTGGGACGTAAGGGCAGAGAGGTGATCTCTTCCCCCTTAGGGCCAGAAATGCTAAAATGACTCCTACAGTGTTGGTATCAGAGTTTTAAAAGGATGTTGAAAGCTTGGAAGGCATGTAGAAGGAAATGCCTTGGAGGGAGGGAATGCAGGAACTCAATCTGCTTAGTCCTTATCAAATGAAGGACTGGGTGACTTAATTATTCTGTAAGTACTTTTCCAGATAACAAAGAGCACTTTAATCTTGCAAAAAGAGGCACAATGAGAGCTTGTGTTTGAAGGATAAAATCAGACCAATCAGCTAGAAATTCTGTGCAAGTTGCTAATGACTTCCACCCCAAGGGGAAAATTCTGTCTCCTGGTGGGATGGCATGAATTGGCCAGACTTGTCTTGCATATTGACTAAACTGAGCACTTCATTTGGCTGACAAGATAGTCTTTGGAGTGGTCAGATGGAAAGAGGAGTTGTTTCCCACCTTGGGGTGTGGGCAATGGGCTCACTTGTCAGCAATGTGAGGCTGCAGGGGCCAAGTTCTGGGGCTCCTGGACATCTGGGCAACCTCTTTACACTGGCCATGACAAAGCAGCCAAGCAGTGAAATGGGATGATAGTCCTGCCTTGGTCTCAGCATCCACAAACTCTGGTGTCCAGAGCATGTTTGGTGAGCCAGAGACAGACTGCGTTCCCCAGTGCTGAGCTCGCTGGAGGTTGTGGGTGGAAAGAAGGCTGTGCTCATATGTGAGCAGAAGAATTACTTCTGCTGGCTGTTTTTGCACATTTAACGCTGCTGTTGGCATTAAAAGGGCATTGTATCCAGATTATTCATGCACTGCTAATAACTCTGGAGTGCTGTGTGCTAGATCTTGCACCCAGCACTTCTGTTAAGCTGAAGCCAAGGGAGCTGCACTGACAGATCCGAGAAAAGTCAGAATTCGATATTAAATAAATCTGCATCCATTTCCAAGGAATGGCTATAGAACAGGAACAGCATGATCCCTGCTACTGGCATAATTCCATTTGAATGACATATCTGCAGGTGGAAAAGCTGCCAGTGGGTCTTTCTGATGGTGTAGAGAGAAATGGACCACCAGGCTTAGAACACCTGGTAAAATAAGTTTGTGTCTTCCTTTTGTCACCCCAAGGTGTGTGGGTTGAGCAGATCTTCTGCTGCAAGTGGCAAGGAGATAACAGGTATTCCAAGAAGGATACAGGAACATGGAACTGTGCACCTAAATGCTGTTTTCTCTGTACTCGCCCCGGTGCTGGAGGGACACCAGGTCTGAGCCCAGTATGTAGGGATGCAAATGGGATGGTGCAACACTGGGCTGTGGCACCAGTCTGGGATAGAAAGCCTTCAGGGAAGCATTGCTCTTGATGAGCTCCATTTGCAAGAAAATGGAATGGCTTTCGCTGGCATTGGAAATTCGACCAGCAAATGCAGCCCTGGGGCTGAAGGCAGCTCAGCTCTTCTCTCAGCTCTTGCATGGCTCCTGAAAACTGATGGTGCCTTTGAGGAAGAATCCTTCTTTAATTAAGTTGTAAGTGTTGGGAGGTGACTTTGAGTAATTTCCTTTGTTAGCTGCTGCCTTGCTTGGGGAATGTCTCTCCTTGTTCTTAATGAAACTTCTCCCTTCTGCTGTGGATGGAAAACTGTCTGGAGACTAATGAAGACCCAAACCTTCCAGAGATGCCCTTGCTGCTAGGGACACTAAAGATTCAATTGCTTCTTTGGGGAGCTAGCTATCTAGCAGCAAGGTAACCAGCTCCCAGACAAGAAGGTAAACAAACTGGATGTGTCAGCCCAAAGGGTAAATAATTCCTAGGGGGGAATGGAGATGTCTCCAAGAGGTGTTGGAGGCTCTGGGACAGAACTGCAGGACTGGGACCTCATCATGTTGAGCATGACACTCAGCATTGAGTGTTGCTGGGTACTAGTGCAGCAGAGTTTTCTTTTGCACAAGATAAGATGTGTGACTGATTGTTTCACTCCTACATGTGAAAACTTGCATAGAATTGAAAATGAAAACATGTTTATCGACTGCACATAGTGTTAAAGAGCAAGAGAGCTCAGACAGAGTCACAGGGGGAAGAGGCAAAGGCTCCACTGTTGCAAGATGAGGCTGAAGCTACCCACAGCAGGATGGAGAGCCCATCTTGAGCCCTGGGCAGTCACTGTGGTCCCCAGGGTGATGGGCCTGGAGCTCCAACTGTACAACCTGATGTGTGAAGTGCTATAGACACTCACATTGACTTTGGGTGTAGAGCATGGAAAGCTCCTCTCTGTTATTGCTAATAATTCTCCAACCTAATTTCTCTTTCTCCATTCAAATCAACACATTTCCCAGCAGCTGTCTACTAAATCCCAGGCAGGTTTGTTTTGTAATTGGCCCCATTTCCCTGGAACCTCTGCAACAGCAAAGCAGCTTTTGTCATCTTTTCATTCCTCATGAAACTTTTCTTTCTTGGTGAAAAATGAATTTTTCTTCGTGCTGCCTTCAGTCCTTCCAGGCACAGCTTCTGGGGCTGGAAGAACAGTTTATCTCAACTTCCACTGGCAGCATTGCTTAATTCCTGATAATGCAGAATCATAAATATGAATGTGAGCTTTCCATATTTCCTTTTTTTCAGTGTTGGGAAGTAAACAGTAGATGGGGCTGCAGTTGGGGCTCTTACTGGTTTGCTGAGCAAGGGACCTTTGGGTTGAGGAGAAATCAAGTCCACTGAATGCCATCAGGTGCTAGCCATGGGGCTTTGGACACATCCTGATGCTCTGGTGGAAGGACCATGCACACAGCAAACTCTGTTTTAGGAGTGTCCAATGAATCAGCAGCCAAAAAGATGTTTGGGAGTTAATGGGAAGGAACACGATGGAAATTCTGCAGTTGTGAGCTGTAACGGCTGACTGGCTTCAGTGGTGACCTGTTTTCACCCTGAAAAAGGATCTTGCTGTCTTTCTGTGCCTGTGAACATACTCTCAGAGGCAGCTGGAGGTCTGTGCTTCCTCTGCTTGCCTGCAAGGTCTGCCTAAGGGCAAGAGCTTACTGGGAAACAGCAGAGAGAGTCCGTAATCTAACACTATTGTGACTTCATTTGGACAACTGAGGCTGGTGCCAGGATCCTGTTTGCTGGGATGGGATGTGTTAATGGGGGTTGCAGGTAGCTGTGCCAGGCAAATGTGCTGCTTTTTGCTTGGTGCATCCAATGCAGGCCCTGTGAGCCATCTCCTCCTTACTTTGGGGGTGCCAGGAACTCCTGGTTTTCCCTGGCAGCTCTCCATGGCTCAGTGCAAATGGAACTTGGACACAGTGTCAGGTAAGAGCATCTCCTCTTTGGAGCCCGAGGGCTGGATAAATTGGCAGTATCAGTTCTTGTGTTGCTGAGCAACTCTGTGGGCAGCTGGCAGTGACAGAGGGGGCCGTGAATTAGGGAAGGATCCACACCTGCTGGCACTAATCGAGGTCCTGGCCCTGGGTGCAGATTGCAGCCTGGTTTGGCTACTTGTCTGCTCAGCCCTGGCTGAGTGTTTATAACGTTGTAGTGTTAACAGATTTCATCCAACAGTGTTTGCCTTTGTTCTAGTGGTTTGATCATGGTAATAAATCCCAGATCCTTTGGCAAATTGAATCTCACCTAGGAGGCTGTGAGAGCTGTTAACATAGAGATACTGAGGTGCCCTGCTATCTCCTGTCTTCCGTCAGCTCTGCAGGACAATGACAACTTTCCTTGGCAGTATCACTTGCCCATTTTGGGATTGTGTCCAAGGAGGTGAGAAGATTTCCCTCTGCCTCGTGGACTGCCTGTCCCAGCAGTGCTGGTGCTGTGCTGGCAGTGAGTGCTTGGGCTGCCAAGTCAGTGTGTTTTGGGGTGAGTGCTGGTACTGTGGAGGGAGAGAGGTCACCTAGACATTGCACATAAGAGTCTTGAGGGTGACATACTGCTCTTTGAGGCTTAATCTCTGTTACAGTGAAAAAATAACTTCTAAACTTGCCTTGTTTCCAGTTTGTCCAGAGAAGATAACAGTCTTGGTCTTACTATTCCAAAGCTGTTTCTAGCCTTGGGTGCCCCAGGGCTTTGGACTAGGACTCTAAAAATTAAGCTGAAAATCTGGTTCCTCAAAAAGGGAGTCCCAAACAGGACTTTGGTTCTGTCTGCTGAGCAGTGAAGCTGCATGCAGCCAAAAGCAGGCAAGGGGAGTTTCTGCATGGCTTTGTGACAATCACAGAGGACAGAAACTCACCTGTTATTGCTCTGGCTCTGCTATCAGAAAGGAGCCACCTGGGGCAGCCACTGTGGTGGAAACAGGCTGGTTCAGACCTTCCCTGGTGAGGGTGAGAGGTGTGCTGGGTGTTAGCATTCATGAGAGAACCCAGCTGTTCCCTGGCCAGGGGTGGGACTCAGCTGGAGACTCTCTTGCTTGTGTGCTCCAGGGTCCCAGGGGCACATATTCTGTCCCAGGCCCAGGATCAGCAGGTCAGTGAGATCTGCTGCATCTAAAGGATGCTGCAAGGGAATAGCTGTCGTAAGGGAACTGGGCTGTCCGTGG
This sequence comes from Acanthisitta chloris, assembly GCF_000695815.1. Taxonomy (NCBI): domain Eukaryota; kingdom Metazoa; phylum Chordata; class Aves; order Passeriformes; family Acanthisittidae; genus Acanthisitta; species Acanthisitta chloris. Next base: position 12,056 of record NW_008671031.1, read on the forward strand.
TGAGATGTGATGCTTCTGAAATCCAGGCTTGTGGCACCCAGAAAGCAGCATCTGCCACAACCTCACTGTCGACCAAAGGTTAATGCCCTTGAGATCTGTCCATGTTGCTTATCACTAGTGAGGCTGGAGCAGTGGCTCATCTCTTAAATCTGCTGCCCCAGCACTATTGGCAAGAAATTCCAGCAGCTTCCACCACAATTTGCTGGTCCCTGAAAATCCTGCCTTGGTTTTTACATGCTGCTCCTGAAGGCTGATTTGAATTGTGCTAAACGTTTTGGTCTCTGTTCTTGTTTGCCACCCACTCCCCTGACCTGCTTTGCACTGTGACTTTGTGCTGCTCTAGCCTGCAGTTCCCCAACATCAGTCTCCATTAGGTGACACCTCTTTACCAACTTTTACATGCTCAATGTACAATCAGGCAATTGCTGTGCAATTTCTCACCCAGGTGATTTATTACAAGCTCAACCAGTTAGAGACTATAATAATTAATCTGCAAATTGAGCTTGTGCTTAAATGAAACCATACATTATAGGTTACGATGGGTAACTCCTTAGATTTAGAGGGCAGTGTTGCTTGTTTCTCCCACTGATAAAAACCATGGTGGCTTTCCTGTAACTTTGATGTGTCCAATCATTCCAAGCACTAGGGAGCCACAGCAAAGATCGATCCTGGAGCATTGAGAGCAAAGGGTGAGTTGATGAAGTTTTTTGGGAGTCATCAGGGCCAGAAACTGAATGCCATGTGAATCCGAGCAGCTCACCCACCAGGCTGAAAACTAATCCTAATCCCAAACTTTGCCTCTAATCCCTTGATGTTGGACTTGATTTTAAAAAGCTTGAGAATAAGGGGAAAAGATTTAATTTTTGCTTGTTTTGCAGCTTCTACAGGGCTACATCTCCCTGATCCAGCTGAGAGAGTCAATAGGTCTTAAATGAGCAATGCTTGGTATAAATACCTCAGTAAATACCAAATGCCTTTTCGGCTTTCTGCATCTTTTAAGACTTTGTGAGGAAACTATTGTCATGTGGGTCCATCACTCAAAGAGGACAAAAGCCTCTGGGAACTGAGTGGTGTCAGCAGTCAGAAGTTCAGCATTTCTGCAAAATCACCCCTTCCTGTGCCATATAAGGTTGATCTAAACTTTAAACCGTTCTTACCTTTCCCTTTGTTTGATTTCCCCTTAAGTGACTCCTTTCAGAGATGCTTGTTAATTCACCCGCGTTGGAACAGGAGGTCCCAGGAGTCTTTGGTGTCTGTGATGCTAAACACTGCCCAAACTGGTTATCTTGCTCTGGCAGTCCCTTGCATTGTGGCATTGTGGCAGGCATCCCCCCCTTCCTCCTGCAGCTGGGAGCTCAGCTCCCACTCATTCATTCATTAATCCCTTTCATTCCCTGCTCATTTGTTAGTATCCTCTGCAGCATGGGGAGAAAATTGCGATCCTGAAAACAAATAGGAATTCATCTCCTCTTCGGAAATAAAAGCTGCTCCATTGAAATAGTTTGTTCTCTTTGAGGTTTGCCTGTGTGCAGATGAGATGGAGGTCTCCTGTAATGGAGTGGAAGCCTTGGTGCTGAGCAGGGACAAAGCAGGGCACCCATCTCTTTTTCTTTTGTATCACACTCTCTCCCTGCCAAAGGGATGAGATGAATTTTCCTGGGCAGATGGGTCAGTTTTAATGAGATACCTCTGTGCTCTTCTGGCCTCCAGTACACATGATTAAAGCTAAGAGATTTGCTGATGAGTTTGTTTTCTTTTTTGAAGACTGCAAAGGTATTGTGTGGCCCCTGCTGTGCAGCACAGCCAGTGCTGTGATGTTTGTTGCAGCCTGTGCTGCTCCATGTGGAGATAAATTTGCCTGCCATGAGATTGACCCTTTTCCTGGCTTGTGGGCACAGGGAATCCTGACAGCTCAGGAGGGGACAGGCTCCAACCCCAATAACCTGCTCCCCTCACAGAGAGTGTGAGACCCTTGGCCTCTTGGATTCCTGAGAGAAGATGACAGTGGCATCTCTCCTAGTCTCTTGTCTCATTCCATCTGATCCTTCCTCTTAAACTCGTCTCATGCTGGGAAATCATAAGCTTTGCCTGAGCAAATTTAATTCCAAACAAGAAAGACCCTGGAGCTCACCCTGCCCAGCTTCCCACCAGAGGCAGGTCAGAGTGTGTCCCTGGGGGTACACAGGACTTTCCTGAGCCAGGTGAGCTGCTGTGAGCAGTGCAAGGCTGACTGAGCCCAAGCTCCTGCTCTGTGGTGGGGATGTGGCTACTTGGGGGCAAGGGACTGAGGCTGCTGGAATGGGCAGTAAGTTTGGGGAACTTGTTTTCTTGTCTGTGAGTGAGTGAAGGCTGAATTTTTTCTTTCCAGAATTGCAATGTAGTAAGTCCTCCCAGGTTGGATGTGAACAAGTCATTTAGCTGCTACAGTCCATCAAGTGATCCTTAAAGTTTCCCAATTCGCAGAGAGGTTGAGCTGCTCTAGTGCTGAGGTGCTCAGGAAGTGGCCTGAGCCTTCTGAAGTGCCTCAATTTAAAGCCAAGCAGATCCTTGAATGTCTTCTCCTTGTTTCATACAAGGAATTTCTTGAATAGTCACTGATTACATTTACTGTCAGAAAAGCTTGTGAAAGGAATGAACTCTGGAAATAGCTTATCTGTCTTTGGAAATAAAAATGCTTTTGTTCCAGAAATCAAACAATATCTTGCTCCTAGCAAAAAGAACTAAAACATATTCCATCTCACATGTCATTTGCTCACAAAACTGCTCTTGATCAACCTACAAAGCTGAAATTGTTTACTGTGTGACTGACAGGGTTTAGTTAGTATCACTTTCTGGAGGGCAACATAGTGAATTAATTCCTGGAAAGTGAGCTCAAGAGTCTGCTTGGGATGAGCTCTTTTTATCCCCATCCTGTCCAAGTGAAATAGTGCTGTTACTTGTTTAGGATGTAACTTACCTTATAGGATAAAGGATACTGTTACCCAGTGCTGGCAGATCCTTCACTGCCTCTCTACCATTACCTCCATCCCCCAGTGTGCTTGGAAAACTGCATTATTTTACCTGCCAGTCTGGGAAAAATTTGTCTACCACAGTACCAGAGAGCAAAGACCTCCAGAAACCTCTCCCACATCTGTCAGTGATGTGCTCATGCTGGAGACTCAGCACTCCATGGGGGCAAAGCTACTGTGATCCCCCCAGAGGAGTGTCTGCAGTGTGGAGAGCCACTGTGTGCCTGCATAGCTGCTGGGGACAGCACTGCTGGCTTTTTCCTTACCCAAAACCTCTTGGGTTTTTGTTAGCTCTCCATAGGCAAAACAGTCTCTGATTTGATCTGAGTGAGGAAAGCAAGCTGCTGTGAGCAGCTGTCACTCAGCTCACAGCTGGAGCACAGCCCTTCCATCCAGGGAGGAATCAGCACATGGGTCTGGGGTGACCTGGGCTGCAAAGGGCTTCTCCAAAGATGTGCATTGCTCTGACAACTCAGAGGCTAAGGCTCCTCCAAGCCTTGCTTCTCTGCATGATTCATCCCTTCCGACCCTGTGTTGTTATGCTCCTGCTCCTCACCTCTAGTTAAGGTGATGTGACAACACACAGCCCCATGCTCAGCAACCACCACCAGTAAATCAGGAGAGAATTTCGTTTTCATTTCTTGTTTAAGCACTGGCTGTACTAAATATGCCTCTGCCTCTGCAATCCAGCTGGGGAGTGGAGGAGTTGTGGGCTGCTGGGGCCCAGCAGGATGCTAGCATGACAGTACATCTCTCATTGTTCATGTGCAAGGTTTGGTGCATCCTGAAGAGGTTGGTTGGTGATTCATAGCTGAGTCATGAGTCTTCTGGCTGGAAGGAAGTGTTGCTCCCCTAGCTGGGGCATGGAGGAGAGGACTGAACTGAACTTAAAGCCATTTGAGGTCAAGGGTGTCCTTCCACACAGGTCTCAGCAGACGAGCATGGAGGAGAGGACTGAACTGAATTTAAAGCCATTTGAGGTCAAGGCTGTCCTTCCACACAGGTCTCAGCAGACGCTGAAAGATGCCCAACATCCTTCTTGTGTGGCTGCTCAGCAAACCAGGGACTGGTCTGGGTTGGGTTCAGCATGTGCTAATTAATCTTTAGCTTTAACCACTGCACTAATGCAGCTCTGTTGCCCAATCTTTAATGCAGGATGACCTGGTCCTGCTCAGATGTGAAGGACTTTCTGGTTTTGCAGCTCTTTAAGGATAAAGAACATGAAAGGTTGAGCTTTAATTGTGGCTTTAAATGAATTTAAATCTCTTGAAAAAGCTGCAGGTTGAAATAGAGATTTGGGAGGATAAAGTGCCTTGCTGCAGGGACAAACCTGCTGGTTTGGCAGGCTGGACTCCAGGTTTGGGGTGTCTACAGAGAAACCAGATCTTTCTACCTTCCTGCAGGGTTAAAATCAGATGAGGAGCTGCAGTTGGGCAGTGTCTTTTTTTTCACCTGGAAGACTGAAACAGCTGCTAAGAACATCTCCCTTCTCAGCTGTGCTGCCAGGCTGCTTCCCTCCACCACTCTATCACCAGAGAAATTAATTTCTGGAGCTGTTGCTTGGTGTTTCTTCTGAGAAGTGGAGAAATGTTAATGGGAAAATACAACATTTCCCCTCACCTGTCCTCTTAATTTTGATTTAAAATGCATTCAGGCTCCTGGGAGGAAGAGCCTCCAATGTGGCAGTCTGTCTTGGTATTTAATTTAATGTAATTTCATGGCCTGTCTGGAAAGGTCTTATTAACAAGGTGGGTGTGAATTCAGTGTGAAGGCACTCAGAGCAGCACTGCCTACAGCAGCAGTGTGTATGGCCATGTGGTCCTAGGCCCAGTCTAGCTGTCTGGTTTGATTTTTAACTGCTGCTGCCCTTTCCTGCAGAGGTAGCTTCCCTCTTGAGGTGGAAGAAATTATATATGATCGTGGGGAGAGGTTTGTCATGCCCAGTTATGGCAGAGTCATAATGCCAGAGGGTTAAAATCCTATCACACCAAGCACGAACAGTCAGGGATAAGAACCCAAAATGACATGGCTATAGGGTAGCAAGTGGGTGGGAGAGACCCCTGAGACACCCTGCAGGTATCTGGAGAGCTGAGAAGTTGCTGCCCCTGAAAGGCTGGTGTTTCCTGTGCTGTGGGGAAGAGCTTTGGAGGAAGAAGGATGCTGCCCATGTTAATGGGTTATAGTTGGTGTTAAGTCTGCTTGATGTTCCTGAATTCTTGGGATCTGCAGCACTGTAGGCATTAACTGGAGCAAGTCAGATATTGATACTGCAATCATGCCCCAAAGACCAGAACTGGAGATCCAGGATGGGGAGTTGCTGTGTGGGACACACCAGTGAGATATAATGATCCACTGGGCTTCCAGCCTTTGCTGCTTGGGGAAAGGAGAGGGGGAAAAAAAGCAACCCAGGTGTCTGTATTAAAACCAACAAGTGTGCAAAGGCTGCAGTGTTGGGCAGGGCAGGAGGCACTTGGCACTGTAAGATGAGTGCACAGCCCTCCTTGTTTAGCTGAGCTGCTTCCCAGACAATGGAGAAGAGCCCTTCCTTGCACAGGGGATGCAGAGCCAGAATGGCTGTGGGCTGGAGGTGGGTGGGAAGCAGCATGGCCAAAGCCCAGATTCTCACAGCTGTGTTTGCTAAACCTGGTAGAAGTGGCTTTGTCTGCCCTGACTTTGTGTGAAGTCTTAGCTTCTGGGGATCCAATGGGAGCTCTAGTCTCTCCTGTAATGACTCACTGATATGGCTATCTTTTCTGCTTGTTGCTCTGCCTAAATAGATGGTTAATTTGATCACGGCAGACTCTACTAGTTTGCATCCCTTCTCCACTTTGTTAATGATGTAACTTGCACCTAGCCACAAATTAATTGGCTGCTTCTTCATTGGCCCAGAGCAAATTGCTTGTAGATGTATCCTAAATTCAGAGATGGAAGACAAGGCTGGTAGGGTGCTGGGTGTCCTCTGTGCCCCTCTGTATCCAGTGTTTGGAGGGAGGGAAGTGTGCTCCAGAGCAAAGTCATCTCAGCCCTGCGTGCCTACAGCCTTGCTCAGGGAGCCTGAGAGGAGGTGGAAGCAGGCAGAGGATGATGCTGGGTAGGTAACCTTTGAAGTTAACAGCTCTTTGTGGGAGTAGTTAGTGTCATTTGTCTTCTCTTCCCTGCTGCAGTTGGGGTTTGTGATACAGAGGTGCCACAGACCAGTGTGGTCCCTGGGAGTGAGCTGTGCTCTGTCTGCTGTCAGTGAGGGTCTCACTGTGCCTGAGCTGGAAGTGCTTTGCCATGCACACACAGGGCTGGTTTGCCTTCACCCAGCACAAGCACAGCATAAAGTGAAGTATTCCCTCTTTTCACAGCATTGACGACAGCCTAATATCAACGATCTTAAATTAATGATACGTTGAAAAGCTTAAGGCGAAAG
>NW_008671031.1:18511-18856 GCF_000695815.1 Acanthisitta chloris
TTCTGCCTCTTCTGACACCTCCTAATTTTCCATGTAAATTGGCTTATGGATCTTTGGCTCACAGGCTGTGTTGTGAGCTGGGGGAGTCTGGCAGGTCTGCTAGGAAATTATCCAGCCTAATGGCAGGGTGATAATTGTGCTGTAGCTATTCAGATCTGCCTCCCCTGTGTGGACGCCCTATCTGTGACTCTCTGAATAATCACAGCGTTTAGGGTAGTTTGGCCTGCATTTCGGGTTTGTTAAATGCTCCCTGCCAGCGTGTGTGATGGGTCTGTGTGTGCACAGTTGTGCTCATAACAAAACAAGATGTTTAATCCTTCCCTTATATTGACTCAACCGTGAGTG
>NW_008671031.1:18893-31908 GCF_000695815.1 Acanthisitta chloris
AAACTCAGGCTTTGGCTTAGCCAAACAAGGTAAATTCACCCAGAATTTTGCAGGAAGTAAATAAAGGTGTGAGCACAGCTGCAGGGAAATCCATTCAAAAAGAACTGATTCCCTCCGTTCTGGATCTGTTACTGTACAGCACTACAGGTTGAAGACTGTTTCTGACTTCACAGACTTTGAAAACTCAGGTTGCAATAGGGGAAGAAAACTGCAAGTCATTTGTTCAGGGAAAACTCATTCAGCTTTTAAATTGCAAAGGTTTATTGACTGCTGTGCTTTAAGAGCTGTTGATTTGAAGGCTGTTTTGCACAAAGAAGACTTGTCCCTCTGCACAAATGTAACAAATAAAAATGAGGTAAGAAAGGAGTCAGAGTCCCTTTGTGTTGTGAGTTTTTGCCATTGGAAAATTCTCCCTATTTGCACACAGCAGTGCTGCTTACTTGTAAGGCCTGAGCTGAAGGTGGGAACCATAGTAACATCAATAATAGATCTCCGGAAGATTTCAGCTTTGCTGAAATAGTGTTCCTGTTTGACCCTGAGAGATGGTTATGGAAACAAACACGTGCAAAGCTGGAGCCACAGCCAGGTGTGAGCCAGTCCTTGGGCTGTGCTGGTGGGGGATGCTCAGGGGATGCTGCTGCCCCTTTCTCAGGTGTGGATCTGCTCAGCAACATGCTGGGATAGCCTGAGGCTCAGGCCAAAAACCCTGGCAGTTGCTTTCAGGTGGATGTGTATGAGGGGAGGGACCTTTGCTAAGTCTAGGACAGAAAAATGAAATCTTCAACCAATTCAACCACCCAACTTCTGGGATGTCTCAGCAGAGATGCTCTGAGCTCCAGGTTCACTCTGACCAGTTCAATTATTTTTGTCTCTCAAGGAGGGAATGAAAATGGAAAGATGCAAACCAGAAGCTCTTACAGGCTCAGGAAGACCTTTCATTGCTATGTTAGATGTTTGCATTGCCAACATCACTTTGCTGCCACTGAAGGCTGCTTTGTGCTCTGGTGGGTTAATTTGCTCTGTGGGATGTTTTGGCAGCAGCATGGGCAGGACATGCCCAGGGAGGAGAGCCTGGACAGGAGCTGACACTCCTGTGCCAGCTGAACAGAGTATTATGAAGTGGATATGAAGAGAAGCATCCAAAATCGACTGTCCTGGAAGAACTACTAACAAGGCAAATAAGACTGCAATAGATTTTGGCAAAACTTGGCTCTGGTTTTAATTAGATCAATAATTCTATTCTCAAAGTGTCCTTGAAAGACTTGGAATTGACTTTGATTTTTTCCCCCTTATTTTCCTCCCTAGGAGAAAGTAGCAGGAACTAACTTTTGGAGCTGGTGTATTTAAAAAGAGCAAATCCCACAAATTCTTTCATTTATAAAACCCAAGGAGTTTGTTTCCCTTTGGCTACTCTTCCCTCAGTGCTGAAATTGTCTAGCTCTCTGAGTCTCCAGTACACATTGCTCCTTCTGGAGCTTAAAACAATCCCTCCAGAGGTGCTGCTGGTTTCTCTTGACTATTTCCACTCCCCAAGTGACACAAAGAGTGCTGACTGGTGTCTTTGCTAAGTCCTTAGAGCCTCCTTGTATCTCTGCCCTTTCCCACTGCCTCTATCATCACCTTGATCATGGATCTTGTTGTTTGAAGATGTCTTGCAAGACAAACCCAGTTTGGGTAGTACAGCCCTTTTCAAGGTGAAGAAGTAGCAGAGAAAAGCAACTGTGGAATTTGCTTAAAACTGGATTGATATCCCCAGAAGTTAACCTTTCTAGCTTATGGGAGGGTGAGATAGAGAAGCTTTTCTCCAGCTATGATCTGGGATTGCTGCTTCTTCCAAAATGAGACATCTTCCAAGCTGCCTTTGCAAATGAGTTCATGGACATTAGCCAACACCTTCTTGCAAGGGGAGAAATGCGATGTGGATGTTTCTCTGGTGACTCTGAATGTTGCTGAGGTATCCTTGTTTGATAAATCCTACAGCTCTTTCCATGGGAGCTGCAATGAAAGGTTCCTATTGATAAATCCCACTTCTCCAGAGCTTGCAGTATGTGGAAAATATGTTCTGAAATATGATCTGATGTTTAGACAGTAACTTTGTAAAGTGTCTCTGTTGTCTTTGAGGCCTTTCATCACACTTGTAACATATAACACAGTAGCCAAAGGGTTGAAGAATTCCTGTGAAGACCCAGAGCTCCTACAGTATTACTTGAGTCACTTTAACACATGAACACTCACATAGAGAATTCAACATTTGAGCTTCTGCACTGAGCTGTCACAATTGCAGTTCATTAGTATTGATGGTTCCTCTTTAAGGAAGAGATTAAACACTCCTTAAACCAGAGCTGACAGATCTAATGTATCCCAGCTCGTTCGTTAGTGGCTGCAGGAGTCTGTTTTCTGTGAGCACTTCTGTATGTCCCTGTGTGACACTTACCCTGTCTCCTGCTCATCTGAGGCAACACTCTCCTTGCTGGGCCATTCCCCCAGCCCATGGGACATAGCTGAGATCTTTGCAGCTTTTGAAATAAACGTCTTTTTAAGAATTAGGACAATGAGGTGATTTGGGGAGATGAGAGAAATAAATGGAGGTTATGTCCTGTCTTGAATACATCAAGGCTCAGCTGGTGTGGCTGGTGCTGGCAGCTCCTCAATGCTGCAGCTTTGGTCTGTCACTTGTGATTCCACAGACAAGTGTTTCTGGTGACTTTCTTGCTTCTTGAACCACCCACTACCATCTCCTGATTTCCTTTCCTGTACTAAAGGACAGTCAAGATAAGCAGTTGCTTTTCTCAGCTGTACTGTAGATTTTATCTGAGATGATAACCTATACTTTTCAGGGATAAAATGGTCCTCATTATTCTCCTGTCTCCAGCCTTCATCTGAGGTTTGGGTCATTAATACTTGTAAAACGTTAGAAATTTGTAGACTCAAGGAAGTAGAGGACAGCAACATGTCAGCTTTCCTTCTTAGCAGCTCGTTTTGGTGGTGAAATTAGAGCCCTGAGATGTCAAACTCTGCTCTTGGGCTGCCACAGAAGAAGCTTTTGGCATGACTCAGACCTTGTTTTGCTTGGCTCTTCTCTAATTCCATGGCATTAATTTTGGGGTGGTTTGAGTGAGAGCAGGCTCTGGATTTCCTCCTGCAGCCAAGCAGTAAAGGGGGTCTAAGGCTGCCTGTGCCACTGGCCTCTCTCCTTGTGTGATCATGGACTGAGCAGTGCTGCTGTTGTCCCATGAGCATTAACCTCCTGGAGGTATGTGTGCAATGTCTTGAGTGCCATCCCATTTTGGAAGGGATACCCACAGCCCTTGGGAGGGTTGGTTTGGTCCCAGGGCATGCTTGGCTGCTCAGGGCAGGTTCCTTGGTTAACTGATGTTTTAGGAGTGAGGGTGAGCTTGAAGGTAACTAAAGGGGTCTCCAGGGTGTGTAGGTCCTTCTGATGGTCTTTATAAGACCTGACTACCCAGTTCAGCCTCTTCTTCCATCCTGTAGCCTTCAGTGCACCAGATTTAGTAGGGCCAGAGGGAAAGGCAGAACCTAACTACTGGCACAGCCCTTTTCCCAACAGCATACAAAGCTGGTTGGCTCCCCTTCCCTCCAAAGCCAGGAGTAATTAGCTGTGCTGTGGCAATATAATGAACAGCAGGCTGGATTTGCTGGGTAAAGCCTCCCTGAGCACACAGGAGACATCCTAATTACCCTGATTGGGCCATTACGATGCAGAGTTGATGGGGTGATACTGGAATGTTGTTTTTTTCCTTTTACCCTGAGGAGAAGAGGGAGGAGGTCTCATTAAAATCCCCTCCAAGGAAAGACACATGATTTATTTCGCACCAAGCAATCGATGTTTCCTGTTCTGCAGAAAGGGCTGAATATTAATTCCAGCAAATGAGCTCCTTCTCATTGATCTGCCAGTGTTTGTGTCCTTAGACCTGAGCCCCCCAGTGCTGACTGGGGGCCATGGCTTGGCACAGAGTGTCTCAGCCTGGGAGCAAGTGTTTATGTGCTTTCCTTAGTGCCAGTGGTTGGCTGGGGGAAAGTGTCTGGATTTGAATGAAAGCAAAGGACAGACAACTTGTTCCCACTCCAAGAGGTGACATTTTACTCTTTTCTTCTCAAGTAGTTTCTGTGTTGATAACATGACAAATGTACATGCCCAGAGCACTTGAAGGACTAAGTTGAAGTCCTAGTTGGAGTCTAGGATGTTGTAATGACCTGACCTTTAAAAAACAAAAGGGGATGGAAGTGGGGGAATTAAATCCCCAAAATGTTTTGCGTAAGTTGATATCCCAAGTCTTAATTTATGAGCAGGCAGGAAGGACAGAGGGAGCTCTGATGTGAACATTCTGCTCCTTTCACAACCTGTTTCAATTTCTTGCTGGGAGGTACCTGGCTGCTGGAGAAGGTGCACCCCCAAGAACCAAACTCCTAAGGGAATAAGTCAATAAGAGCTTTTAGAAGCTCTCATCAGTTATAACTTCACCCACTGTTTCCATCACCATGCTTATCCCTGTTGAGTCTTCTATGCAAAAATGCTAGTGTTTGTCTTTCTGTGGTCAAGTCCCATGAGAGTCCCATTGCATTCTGGAGCCTGGAGTGAGATGTGGGTGTGAGAAGTTTTGCTCCTGGATGAGGCAAAAGTCTTCCTTGCTGTGCCTGTTTAAGGAGAGCTCTGCTTTCTCCTATGAAGTGTCTGGTGGAGGAGGGAATGGCAGCCCAGTGTTGTCAAGCTGTTGTGCTTCCAGCAGCATGTGTAGGAAGATAATTGTAAAAGCTCCTTCAGACTTGCAAAGGCAACTGAATAGTGACTAAATACCAGAATAATTAAAGTGATGTCAGTAACTATCAGGCTGCCTACCCTGCGAGTGGAAACCTGCAGGGGACAGAAGAACACAGGTTGGAGGGAAGGGCTGACTCATCTGTTAACATAGTTGTAAGTGGAAGAAGTAAGATTTAAAGCTTGAATCAAAACCTGAGCGTGTCACTGTTTAACTCAAGCTCAGAAAAAATCATTGCCTCAAAGGCATTTCTGTGGAGCCAGACCCTGCAGATCTGTTACTCTCATGCAGTGCTGGTTGATGATGCAGTTGGCACCTAGGGTAGAGTCTGCTCTCTGGTGTGCTAAAAACCCACTGACTGCTGTGGTGTAAACTCACTCATCCTGGTGTGATGGGCAGAACTTGGCTCTCATTTCCAGGAGTCTAACCCTGTATGGACCTGTGAGACAGGACTTTGAGCCTTCAGTGGTGCTTGTGCTGTTCAGCTGTTGTGTTTGGGGAGGGCATAGGCTGATGCAGTCACTTGGCTTTGGAGGAGTGAAGAACTTCATGCAAAAGCTTAACCCTTGGGAGTGTGGACCTTACTCAGGCAGCATGCAGAGTTGGTGAAAGGTTCTGAGGTGACACCCTGATGGCTTTTCTATTATACTTGTCCTCAGCACATCCGAAAGTGCCTATGAGAGCATCACTCTGTGCACCATCATGTCTCACACTGAAGTAAAAGGCACAGCTCAAGTGTAACTTTGCTTCAACAAGTTGTTCAAGCCCAGCTCTACCCTTCAGGAGAAGCCAGTGCTGCTGCTCTCCCATGGGGGATGATTTCCATAGCCAACACAACTGTACTGCTAGAAAGATTCTGTGAGAGGCACAACTATTGTGTCTTGTTTGATCATAGAAACCATTTCCCAAATGGAATATGGATAGGGCACAGAGGCTCTAAGAGCTGGTATTATCTCCCATGCCCTCCTGCAATTGTGGTCTACATTTCTAAGCAAAATTTTTCCCTCCAGTGGTACAGTTCCCTGTTCAAATGTTGCCCTGCAAATACAGCTTCAAAATGCATCTTCTGGAGACCCTGGAGGAGGCCTCCACTGGAAGATGGGGGCTGTAGACAAGATATTCTTCCCCCTTTACTTCTCTACTCTGTGTCTTTCCTGCGTGCTGCCCCTTCCCCAGCCCTGCAGCAGGGATGGAGTGAGTTGATGGGCTGCAGGGGTTTAGCTGTGTTGTTTTGCTAATGGGAGGTGAGGTGTGAAGGGCATTGCTGTGTGGTCCTTGCATCTGGTAGGAGGACTTAGGGAAGCAAGTGGACTAGGAATGTATCTGTACCTGCCATGAGGCTCCTCTCCCACCCGTGAGTCTGTTGAATGAAATGCACCCAATTAGCAGCCCAGGAGGACTGAGGAAACAGGATTAGTCAGGTTCTGGCTGTATCCCAAGGGCCAGTGAGTCACCCCACCTTTCCCTTCTCCCCACCCTGCATCTGCCAGCGTTTGTGATCTATCATAGCTACAGTTTTCTCCTAGGCAGGTTTAGCTGTGCAGAGATTTCAGGTGGAGAAAAGTGTCCAGGGAAGGATGTCACTGCACAGCTGGGCTCTGGGGACCTCAGCTCCAGCTTGTGACTGGGGAGAAGGCAGGAATTTGTTTCACTGCCTGTGGAAACACAGGGATGTGGATAGTGGAAAAGAGGCAACTGAGAAGGGTGAGCTGAGGACTGAATCCTGCCATGACCTGCCAAGGAAGGCTCTGTCACTAGCTGGGAAAGTAGGAGTAAAAGTAACTGGACCATCTGCCCCTTTGTGGGAGTTTATCAGGAGCAGAGCTATGACATGTGGCTTCAGTCGCACCTCTGAGGACAGGGAGAGGAAGAGGAGGGGGAGGAGAGTGAACCCATCTGTCTCCACACTGTCTGACAAGGCAACTCGCGAACATACGGGATAAGGGCTGGCGAAAAGAGGGAGGAAAATTGTCTCATCCAGCACAGCAGGCTGTTGATCTGAACAACTAGTTGGAATAGTTTTTCTATCACTCTTTGGTTTTGGGGGTGCTTTCCCCCCGATTATTAGCTGGATTTCCCTTAGTTTCTCTCAAGTGAGAGAGACAACAAGCTGTGTACGGGAAACAGGACTGCCAGGAAATGCTCTGCCTTATCTCTGTCCTTCTCACTCTGCCTCTCAGATGGACCTCAGCACTTCAGGCTGCCTGTTCCTGCATGAGGAGCTGTGTCCTTCCCTATTTAGTGCTGCTTTTTATTCAGGCTCTGCTGTCAGTAGCTGAGGCACTGAGATAGGGATCACATATTAAATACGAGGAGCAGAGAGACGAAGAGGTAAAGCTGAACACAAACCAGAATGTTGATGAACTGACTCTCTGACTTAACAAAGCCAGCTCTGAAAAAGTTGGAGAAAGGGGTAGGATGTTTGGAGTAGATCACACCAAGGAGCACAGATACTGTTTAGCTACTGGAAGGCCTTACCTTACCCCCTAGGTAGGGTGACACCTCTGCAGGTGTCTGATCAAAAGGTTTGCTTCAAAGGAGAGGCTTTTGTCCATCTTGCTCTGTGGCTTGGAGTGATTTGGGAAAGATGGAAAAGAGCTCTGTGCTAGCTGTGTTCTTTGCTAGTCTGCATCCCGTCTGTACGTTGCTTCCTAGCCTCTCAGTACACAGGTGTCCACATCCTTGTCTTCCCAAGGTGAGTTTGTCACAGCTTTTATGGATGTACATGGAAAGGGAGTGACCACACAGCCAGTATTTAGGCATTTGGACTAGGAACCCCCTTGGGAACAGATAGGAGGAACATAAGGGAATGGAAACCATGAGTCTTTGCAGGGTGGTGGGAAGTGACAGATGCCTCTGGTGGGACACTGGCTAAGTGGGAAGCCTTGTCCCTGGTGTTGGGACCAGGTCTCTCTAGCATGGCTTTCCACCTTACACAGATGAGGTCTAAAAGGATTTCAGCCTGGGAAATGTGCCTATGTACTGTGCATTGACCCCGGTGCGATGTGATCTGGCAAAGGTCTACCCCACAAAACCCCTTCTGAGTGCTGCACCAGCTGGTGCTGCCTGTTCTCTTCAGTTAGCCCATGGTGCCCCTGTGGTTTTTAGCATGTGGCTTGGACACACCATGTCAGACTGACTCACTTCAGATGGGAACAGACTAGTTCATCCATAAACACCTTTACTGTGTAAGCAAGATAATATCTTCAACGTGCTGCTCTCTGAGAGCCCTGCGAACTCAGTTTGTTTTCACTCCACTCATACTTTCCTTATGGCTGGTATTAAAGGAAAAACCCACCCAGTCAGTACCAGCTCCTTTCCCAGAACAGTGTGCCAGTTCTTCCCTTCACTTCCTCATGGGAGAAAGGTAACACAATAGCTTCCCTTGTCCTGAGGGCAAGTCTGGCTGGCACAGCACACATCTCTCGACCTTTGCTCCTGAGCCCTTCAGGGAGAGTACTGACCAAAGAGCAAAGCAGCACCATGAAACCCAGCAGGTGAAAATTCCTGGCAGTTAAAACAGGGCAAAGATTTTCAAGTCATAAAGCTTGAAAGTTCCGTGTGTGTCTGTCTTTATTGCCCAAGGAAACGTGGGCAAAAAGAACAACAAGGTACCCTCAGTCACAGTGTGGATGTGCTGCTGTGGTGGGTGCAGACTGACAGAGCTTGGGATGAAAACACAGAGACCTTGTCCTGAGGTTTGTCCAATGACTTCAAAAGCAACATGCTGCATCTGTTGATATGAAAAGTGCTGGTGTTACACACCTGCCTGCTTTGACTGCCAGAGGTGAGTGAATGGCTGTGTGTTCTCTACAGAGTGTGTGCTAAAGCATTGGGTGTACTTAAAAATACCCACAAGACTGATGTGTGTGCATTAGGTCACCTGTAAGTGTGTGTGTTTGGCTCAGCAAGTCCTGTAAACACCTACAAGTGTGATGTGTGTGCATTAGGTCACCTGTAGTGTGTGTGTGGCTCAGCAAGTCCTGTGCAGTGACACAGTTTTGCTGTGTAGCTGTGTAAGGGTGAATTTCTGTTCTGGGTGTATCGTGGGTGGCTGGTGGCATGAAACCATAAGCACGGTAACAAATTCCTTTGTGCTGTTTGATGCTTTTAATTCTCCTTTATGTTAGATTCATCTAGAGTAACCAGTTCCTCCCTGTCTGACAGAGTGTGGAACAATGCCTGCACGGTCCCTGTGGAGCTCAGCTCAGGCTGTTGGTGTAATCCCCCGGTGCTTAGCTGAGCTGTGCTGTCTTTTCTCTAGTCTTTATAATGAGCAAAGTTATTTCCTAACCTCTGACTGTTAAAGCCGCATATACAACACAGAGACATTTAATTTTCCTTCTTTTAACTTTGTGTAAAGCGTTTGTTACTTGGAGGAAGCTGCATAAGCAACTCTGCTTCCCCTGAGCTGCTTTTTCACAGCTTCTCGCTCCGCAGAGCTCTGCACATTGTGTTTTTTTAGTCCTGTTTAAAACCCTCTGCCTGGGGTTCCCCAATGGCCATGCAGACTGAGAGGCACAAGAGCAGCATGAGGAACTAGCACTGTGAAAATCTGCTCATTGGCATGAAAAGCCACAAAGCTGGTGTTAGCAGCAGTGGTTTGGAGAATTCTTTGCAGTCCCTTGAAGCAGTGTGATTATTATCTGCCTGGTTTTGCTTGAAATATTTAGGATTAGCATCAAAATGAGCCAGTTGTGGAAAATGTCTTGGTGGCCAAACAATGCAGCCCACTGGAGGAACACAGGGCTGGGCTCAAAGGCCAGGGAACAGAACTTGGTGAGACTTCTGGTCCCAAGATCTGTCTATGCTCCTAGGATATCAGCACAGCCATCAAACTTTGCAGATTGCTTATAAAAAAAATAAATATATGACACTGTGATTCAAAGGTTCAAGTTTTGAATGAAGAAACTTTATATTGACAAGCTGCTTAGGACCTCAGTTGGGGCCAAGAGATGAGGAATCTTTGAGCAAAAGGTGTTGATGAGAGGTTTACTCTTCCAGGGTGAGCACTCCCCCTGGAAATCCTTTCTGTCCTTTCTCTTTTTTCCATTCATCCTCTTTGGGGGCTCAGTGGTGAGAGTCCTGTGCAGAGTGGAAAGAAGCAGCAGTATGCAGCACCTCACAGGCCAGGGGCAATGTAGGAGCAGAGCCCTGCAATGAAAAAGGGAGGCACCTGGACTCTTGGAGGTGGAAGCTTGTAGTCCAAATGATTCTCCAAGAACTGCCTGGACCTGTTGCTTCTCCATCAACTTACAGATCTGAAGGCTTTCAGCTGCAGTCGCTTCAGGGTGACCTAGTGAACAGCCACAGTCACAGGCAGTGAACGTGCAGAAAAGTCCTCCAGAAACTGAGTCTGCTGGGTGGATTCTGGTGCCAGTTTCAGGCATACACTGGCCTCTGTCATGCTGTTGTTGTTGGCAGAGCTGCTGTTGCGACATGGCTCTTTGGCAGGTCGGATGGCCACTAAGAACTGGCGCTTGAAGGTCTCGCTGAGGGCAATGTAGAGGAAGGGGTTGAGGCAACTGTTGGTGTAGCCCAAGCTAATGGCAAAGTTGTAAGCATAGAAGAAGGCCATGGAGGGTGTTTCAATGCCCAGGTGAACCAGCTGCAGGATGTAGAAGGGAGCCCAACAAATAAAAAAGGCAGAGCAGATGGCAACTGCCATACGGGTGACTTTCTTCGTCCGTACCCGGAGACTCCTTTGGGGCAGTGGGACTACAGTGGTGGCCATGTGCTGGAGGATCTTAAAATAGACCACACAGATGATGATCAATGGCACAGCAAAGGCCAGCATGAACTGATAGAGGGTGAACCAGTAGATATCAGTCTCTGGGTTGGGAAGCAAGAGAGCACAGCGGACAGTCCCATCCTCCAGAGGCATAAGACCTGCATACATCCACACAGGAATGATGGTCAGGAAGGAAAGGAGCCACACCAAGCAGATAACTAGACCTGCAACACATGGGGTCCGGACATAGGTGGATTTTAGGGGGTAGACAGTTGCCAGGTAACGGTCCAGTGTCATCACTGTGAGGATGTTGGTGCTGGTGATCTGGCTGTTTGTGTCCAGGGCGGTGATGATGGTGCACAGAGGAGCTCCAAAGTACCATGAGCCATTGCCTAAGAGCTGGTGGATGAGGAAGGGCATGCCCAAGAGGAAGAGGAGGTCCACAATGGAGAGGTTGAAGATGAAAATGTCAGGAACAGTCTGTTTGCATCTCAGCTTCTTCTTCTTGATGATAGTGTAGATGACAATGAGGTTTCCCACAATGCCCAGGAAGCAGATGATGCTGAAGAGACTGGGCATGATCACATTGGTGTATGGTGCTGGCTTCTCTGCTGCTGCCAAAACAAACCAAAGCAGTGAATGCAACCCAGAGGCAAACTCTTTACAACCCTCTATGCTTGCCCTGTCCTGCTCCTGGATCCATCTCGATCAAAGACTTAGCATGGAATGATTTTTAATACCCTTTACAGTACTTGGAAAGGCATAGCTGGGGATTTGATACTTTCTTCTCTGCCACTTAGTACATGCAGCACACCACCCAAATCTGGCCATGTGTAGGCATCTTTCCTCAGCTCTCCTGATGTGCTTCTGTCCTGTTCTGAAACTCTCCAGCCCTTTTGTGAGGGGGACTAACATCAAGCTGGCATTGCCTCTGCACTCACCAGTGTCTGACAGAGTTCATAGCAACTTTTACTCCAGGAAGTGCTGAGTGTCCAGCAGTTTGTGAGGATAGTGGGTGAGACAGCTGGTGCTTAGCACGTTGGAGAAGTAAGGCCTCTCTGTGGGTGCCAAAATCTGGGTATAGTCAATGCTCAAGCTGTTGTCAGAAAGTGTCAGTTCCTCTGTTGAGTAGTTTATCTGTTGTGTAGTATGAGACACAGAGTTCATTGACCGTGCAGGCAGATAGAGCTAATGCTTGTCTGTGTTGTGAGATCTGGGACTGTACCCTGGCTGTGTCCCAGTTCTTGCAGGGTTAGGACAGAGCATGCTCTCTCCCCTGCCTCTCTCAGATTCTCTACTTTATTTCCTAGAAAGAAAAACAGGTGTGTGACCAGACAGAGATTTGGGAACATGTTTGATTGGCCCTTCAACAGGGAATGCCCTCTTTCTACAAGGAGAAAACCAGCTTAAGCAGCTGTCTCTGAGGTCTGGATGTATGTGGATTTCCAAGGAAAAATTCTTGCCTGATAACAATTAGCTTATTGACACTGAAGCTTGACTTGCTCTTTCGGGGTGGGAGGTCCAAACATAATCAAATTCACATTTGCCTTGTCCCTAAACCAGGTTTAACATCACATTTTGAAGTCACAAGCTCTTGGGCACAGAAGGTGGTGTGGGAGGCAGTGCCCTCTGTTCTGCAGGACTCGGTGTGTAGTGGAGTCTGAAATTGCCCTTCCTAGTTGAGGCAAATCTCATTTTATTCCTTTACTCCTCTCTTATGGGACCTGATGGGGGTTTTTTTTCCCTAGGAAAAGGCTTTGTGTGAGTTATGTATAAGGCTGTTACAAGGACCTGCATGACAGCCTTTAAGCCTGGACTGCCTTTCTTTGAATTGCAGATGATTCAATGTGGTGTTAATTGGAAACGCTTTCAGTTGCTGAACCATTCCATCTCCTTAGCAGCAGAAGTGGGGAAGCCTCCTCCAGCAGAATCTAGGAAATCTTGAAAATAAGATCAAGTGTATTAACAGATACTCATAGGTGTAGTTTTGGCCAAAGCAGTTTGCTAAGGTGGTATTTGCTGACTTTGTCCTCTGGAATTCTTGAGTACAAACTTCTCCACATTTACTTCGGTGTGACAGAGAAGTTTGACTGAATTGGCAAGATAACTGGGGCTACACCGCTGGCTTGTGGCTGGAAAAGTGTGTGCCATGTCAATTGTGTGTAATATTTCAGTGCTTTTAGAAGTGAGCCGTGATGAGCTGCCACTGGCTCAGTCCTTCTGCCAGTAGGAAGCAGCTAGTTTAGGCATAAGCAAGGCTAAGGCTAATGCCAGAGCCCAGTAGAGCAGTTGCTGCACCATTTTATTGTGAAACCTTTCTGCAGTGGTCAGAAAACAGCCACTGAGGCACAGAACTGGCAGGGCTCTGAAAGTGAAAGCCAGGCTTGGTTGATAAGACAAAAAAAACCCTTGTCTAGATTATTCATGGGGGTTTAAATGGTCCTTGTTCCTCCTGGTGACTCATTAATGCAAGGCGGTGTCACCTGTTAGTGGCTGGGGTCTTTTT
>NW_008671031.1:31986-33316 GCF_000695815.1 Acanthisitta chloris
CTATTAGGGTGGCCAGGCACTGGAATAGATTGCCCAAGGAGATAGATGGTGGAGTCACCATCCCTGGAGGTGTTTGAAGCATCTGGATCTGACACTGGAAGAGATGGTTTAGGGGTTACAGCAGTGACAAGTTAATGGTTGGACTCAATGATTCTTTGATTCTTCAGCATCCAACCTGTGCATTTGCTGAACATCCAAATAGATCTCACATCTCCTTATTGCAGGAAGATGCAGACTAGAAACTGGAAGATGATGACTCTGGTCCTGCATGTAGCTGTTCAGAGTTCTGCTCTCCTTTCTTTTAACCACAAACTTTGTAATGAATGTGGTGGGAATGGATTGTATGAGTGAAACATGAATGTCACTTGGTTAGCTGGAAATTGGGACAAAATGTACTTTTCCTGCAGTATAATCAATACAGTGCTCACAGGGATCCTGTAACATTTGGAATGAGCTCAGTTGGCTTTAAAGCAAAATGTGTGCAAGCCCAAAGGCTTTATATGAAAGGTGGTCTGTACAGTGCTGGAGCATCTGTCCTGCTGTTGCTATCTGTACAAGCAGGACTTTCAAGCATTATTAGCTGCAAGCTAGTGTGATGCTGTAGTTCACGTGTGTATTGTAGGCTGGAGTCAAAAGAGCACATCTATCAAACACTCCAAAGTTATCTCTTTTCTAAAGCCTCTTTCATCTTGAGATATCATTGAATCTGAATTTCCAGCACTGCTTCTGCACACATCCAAGTGAATATACTTTGTTTATTGTAACAGCTACTTCAGGCATTGATTTGCCTTTGCATGTAGATCTGTGGCTGCCCTGATACTTTTTCTAAAAGTCCCAAAGGGCATTGCACTATGTGAACAGAATGAAAACTGGGCTAAATTATTTTTCTCTGAGGTGGTTGTTGTTCTCAGCCATACCCAGATACATAAGACTACATCTTCAATGCATTTCAGAAGGAAGCACCTAAGGCACACTTTTGGCTTCTAAAGGATGTGTTGGTGCAGAGAGAGTCAAAGACCATGTATAAACCGCTTTGTGTTGAAGAGTGAACTTGCACCATTGAGAACTGGCCTGCCTGAGCCTAAACTATTGATTGGGAGCAGCATGGAGCAAAGGGGAGACTGCTGAGGGTCTGTGCTTCTCACTCCAGAGATGTCCCATGTTCTCCCTATCTAGCCGGTTGGGTTCATCCCTTCTCAGCAGGCAGGTCCGGTGTGCTGCCGGAGTTTCTGCTGTCTGACAGCCCGCAGGGAGCGGATGGCTCGGGGCGCCAGGGCCGGCGGCAGTGCCGGGCGCTGTCTGGGCGCTGTGCGGTGTCCGGGACGGGTCC
>NW_008671032.1:0-45331 GCF_000695815.1 Acanthisitta chloris
GGGCACGGGGAGCCCCGGGGGACAAGGGGGTGGCAGCACGAAGGGAGCCCCCCGGTTCCTGCAGGTGAGCTTTGAGCAGCTCTGCCTGTTCAATATTTCCCAGTCGTTACAATGATTTGATAGTCAAAAAGCAAAAGGAAGGATGGATGCTTTGGTAGGTTGGGTTGTTGAGTGAGGAGAGCTCAGTTTCCCAGTCGTTACAATGATTTCCCAGTCGTTACAATGTTTCCCAGTCGTTACAATGTTTCCCAGTCGTTACAATGATTTGATGGGTCAAAAAGCAAAAGGAGGGATGGATGCTTTGGTAGGTTGGGTTGTTGAGTGAGGAGGGTGTTTGTAAATGCCTGTGCATCTCGTGTGTTTATGCGGAAAGCCGAGCGGAGCGTAGGTTAAATAATTGCTGCCGGAACGCCGCTGGGTTTCGGTAAAGGCAAACTAAGGTTTGCTGCTCAACACGTTGTTTACTGATGAAGCTAGAAGAAGCAGAACCAATGTTTGTACCCGTAGAGGAGTTCATGCCAGCTGCTGGAAATACATCGACACTTCTCGTGCTCTTCCCATAAGGGTCTTCTGCCTCCCCTTGGCATAAATGGTTTTGGTAACATAACTCCTCACTGTTTGTCCCTGGGTCTTACCTCTATTTCCACAAAGTTACAAAAAAAACAACAAAACAGAGCCAGAATAGTAAATAAGAAATGTTAAAATGGCTATAGACAGAAATAGATGTCTCCACAAGCTATAAAGGGGATTAGGCATGATTTGTTATTGTAATGTTGCCCCTAGTGTAATGATTTCCTTTGGAGAAAAGTGAGCGTGGAGTTAAAATAGAGTCTAATGACCCAAGCAACGTATTTCCTTACATTAGTACTTCAGATACACAACCAGTTCCAGCTACTCACCGTAAGTTACGTATGTGATTCATTAGATTTTACCCAAGTCAAAAGTTAACGTTGTAACACTTGTTTTAAAAGATAAAATATGCAATCCCATAGGAAGCAGGCTACCACAGGATACAGCTGGAAACATTCCCTGGACAGATGCATAGCTGATATTTAGATTTATCAATAAAATACACTAGTATTAACATTCATCCTTCTTAACCACTTGGAACGGGGACTGCTGAGTGTTCTGCAGAGAAAAACTGGATTCTACCTACCGAGGTTAAAGGATTAATGAATACTTGGCACATGAAAAATGAATAGTGATAGTGGGAAGAAGATTGCATGTAGATGGTGTGATAAGGTGCGTAACAGAGAAACATCACGTTACACACATTGTTGTGGCCTGAGAAAGAGACAAAGCTCGTTTCTATTGAATTTCAGATAAAATATTTTAAAACATCAATATTTATTTAGTCATGCTTAGAAATATTTTATTCATTTCTCTAATATATCTAAGGAAATCATCTAGAAGAGGAGTTGGCTGACTGACATTTGGTGATAAAATTTGTCCTCCGTGAGCTTCATTATGTGCTATGTTGGCTGTTTACATGGTCTATTGCCTGCTGCTAAGAACTATTACCCGTATGCATGAATTTGCAGGGCAGTATCTAAAGCAAAAAATATGTAGCTCTATTCGCAAGAGGAATGTATTACATGATTATATATCAATAGATTGATACAGAAGTAGGGATATTACACATTAGTATTTGATATATATCACAGATTTATAGAGAAATGTAGTTCTCAATCACATGCTTTTATGGAAGACCTGTCCTACTAAATCACCATCTTGGCTCACTCCATACACCTGACCCCTCTGTTTCCAGGCTCGTCTAGCAAGCTGAACATACATCTTCTATTTGAAAATGTTCTGGCTTATATTTTTACACAGAAATACTTTGAAAACATTTAGTATTTCTCAAGATTTAGAAAGTTCTCCTTTTTCTTCATATTTTTCCTTGAAAGAAGAAAGTTTAATCATATTTCCTATTAATCAATGGGAATTTTGAGCATGCCCTTTTTTCAGAGAACAACAGTCCTAAATTTTGAAACAGGAACCCTAACAGTGTATTGCCATATACTATTCTAAAACTAGAAACCCATACTTTCAGAAGCCAGGAGAACAAATCAGCCCACTGGCCATTTTTTGGTTCCTTACTTTTTTACAAGCTCGACAAGTGTATTTATGTGCAAGTTTAGACTTTTTCCATAATCCTTCTCCACTTCTGCCATATTGCCTACAGAGTAGTACTACTAACTCACTTCTATGGAATCCCATCACTTACAACATCACATAGCTCTTTCCAGCCTTCCTATAGCTATTCTTCCCCTAATAGAGTTTCTTAAAACTTACCAAAAAGAAGGTACTATAAAATCTTCCCTTAATGTTCCTCAGCCTCTCACCTACCTCTCCTGTATTTGTCCTCCACGGTTATAGAATTTTCTTCACCATTCTTCCCCAATATCCATTGTCTTATTTGTCTTATATCTGTCTTCGATCTTAATCCAGAAAATCTGCAAATAAATAATACTCTTCAAAGCAATTTAACAACTTCTACCTTTAACTTAACTGTGTTTTAAATTATTATTATTTTAATTTATTAATCAATCATTTTTCAAAATGAGGAATGGCATCACCAGCAGAGAGCACACTGGAACCTCAGAACAAAAGAAAACAGAAAATCAATAGCGTATTTTAACAATGTGTGCCTGAAACACATAAAAATACATCTGAAATAAATCAGTAATGTGCTGAATATTCAGAGATTTTTGTCATATAAATTAAGACCAGTTATCAAAAAAAAAAATCACTGTTGTTTACTCAAGTTCAACTTGCATTCAATTTTCTAACTGAAATATTAACAGCAACAAAAAAAATCAACCTTACTACCCCAACCAAAATCTAAATGCATTTTTATTTGGGATGCACTGTTAGACAAAAGCTTTAACAAATTACATGTTACATTTTAGAAGACAGATTGTGTTCATTTGCTGAACTTAGAGAAACCTTTGGGTTGACAGATAATCAATTCAAATACCTGCAGTTGAGGGATAGTATTACTAATTCCTTTCACAAGCCTTCCCTTTTGGATACAGGCAAGTAAACGGGTTTTCTTTGCCAAGGAATTGACCACACCAGCAGACGCTGCCTTTTAGGTATGGTTGCTGTCTTGCAGTCTAGCCTGTGTTCATCTGCCAAGTGTCTTCTCCACTTTTTCTCCATTCAAACTGGTGTTAAGCTCAACATGAATATGTGGGCCTTGACCCTTTATCTGACAGCTGCCATCAAGCATGAGGGTACAGACTCTTTTTGGGCAAGGACATCAGCTTCTGTTTCTTTGAATCTACTTATAAAGTGTTTCAACATGCACAGCACTCTGCCATCAAAAGCTGAAGTTTATAGTCATCTAGGTGGCCATTAACCAAAATAGTCAAGCTAAAATGTGGAAGCACAACTAACAAGTAACACTGTTGTATTTCATGGGACTCACTGAAACATCAGCAGTATTATTCCTTGGGTATGAACATTGGAGCTTTTGCACACTCTATTTGTGGGTTTTTTTCTGTACTTCATATAAACCAATTGTTTGTTCTTAGACCATGAGGAAATCTTCCCTTCAGCCCACTCTCCTTAAACCCCCCACCCAAAAACCAACCTAGCTTGGTGCATAAATGGTACTGTTAATATACACAATGCAGCCCCTGTGATACAATAAAGATTATAACAGAGAATAGTTCAGTTACACTACACAAGAGAGGAAAATTATAATCTGATATAATAGGTGCATGTTTTTCTCGAGGGACTGAGATCAAAATACTCAATTTGCCAGATTTAGACTAGCAACGTTGCCAAAACACATATTCTAGGAAAGTGGAGCCACACAGTATTAATGCTTCACTCCCTTGATCCAAAAGCTCCGTGCTCTTTCTCTAACCCTGGATTGAGATCATGCATTATTTTTTTTTAATTTTAAACTTGCCTTCTATTAGCAAGAGCCCTAGAAGGGTTACAATCTTATTTAAGAGTCAGAAGAACAGGAGGAACAGTTCCTTATTTAGTGTAATCCAACACTCGCAAAAGTTAATAGGGAGTAACATGTTCTGGGGAAGAAGGAGGTTTGGGGTTTTGCATCTCTTTAGTGTTTGGTTAGTTTTTTTCCAAAAGAAAAATAAAAATGGAGACAAGCACTTCCTGGGTCTGGACTCCATGTCAGTGCAATGCCCAGGAATGGAATGGGTTGCTCTGGATTTTAATTTCAAAGCTCTGTATCTGAATTTATGAACTTAAATATCACCCTGATAAAATCGGTTTAAGGTCTAAGGTCAATTCCATTATCTCAACTCCTTATACTAAATACTGTGTTGTTTGGTTGTTTAAGGGACCAAAAACAATGGCATGGGGGAACTCTTAAACTGTTTTATAAAGAGAGGCATACAGTATTCTTATATGAACACTGAAGTTACTTACATCTCTTTTCATAAGCTAGAGACATAGTATGGGACAATCTTCCCCAGTTTTCCCTGGAACTGCCACTGCGTTGTGTTCTCTGTGGCTCCTGGTTATTTTGCGTTCCACAGGGTCTTTGCAGAACTGACAATAATTTGTTCCCTGTGCATGGGTTTCATAGGCTACAAAAGAAGTTCTGCACGTTAAAGACCTGGAGGATTGGTTTCAAAGGCAATAGAAATGTTTCAGAAATGGCTGAGGGTTGTGCATGGGACAGAGACACATTCTGCAGGCAGGTTAGCAAAGGAATATGTTCAGCTGGGCACGGATCTGATTTTGGACCTAGTAGGCAGCCAAAAAGATCTGGGATATCTTCTTTGCAGGTATTATCATCAGAATCTTTCATGCTTTTCTTGACAGGTTTTAGGTATAACAAATATTTTCAAGAAATTATGGGGGCTTTCACAGTTGTTTTTCATAGAATCATAGGTTCATCAAGGTTGGAAGAAACCTTTAAGATCACCAAGTCCAACCACCCACCTAGCACTACCACTGCAACGCCTAAACCACTAAACCATATCACCCAGAAATTTAGCAAACTTCTTTTTCCTCCATGGAGGTGTTAAATAAATTCCAACAGAATAAATCTCGAAATAAATCCCCAAATAAATAAGCTCTCAGATGTTTTTTATTTACTCACGCAACATTCCTCCTTTCCCATCTTCCACCTTGTCTTGGAGATGCTTTCCTGTGTTACTAAGGCATTCAGGTTGATAACTTTTGTTTTGATTTCAAGGCCATGCAACTTGGCTTTTCCAGTGCCAAAATCTCTTTGATTCCGGAGACATTTATCTGGCCTCAAGAATGGAAAAGATTAAGATTGGAAATGGAACACATTGAAAATTGTTCTTTTCAACTCTTCTGTTATTTTATTAGGTTGGCTTGAAATGCCTGTGTTTGCACCTGAACATCGTGGACATATTCATGGTCATGGTGATTTTGGGATCGTATGCTTTCTGGGTATGGAATGTTGATGACTCACAAGCATTAAGAGGCTTCATCTGGACTCAGTTGAACATACCAGATTTCAGATGGGTAAATTTATTTTTTTTAATGAGTTATAGTTTGGGGTTTTTAAATGGTGAATTTCACAGATTATTAACCATAGTTGTGCCACTGGGTATCAATCTAACAGCTGAAAAACCTAAGCATCATATTGTAGCAATTGCTTACTTAATGTCTGGGCTTGTCTGTGTGATTTTTGTCTTTTGAACTCAGGGAATTAATTCATTTGAGTGACTGCAAAGCTCAGTAAATACCAGTTATCAATTCTCCTTCTAATGACAACTGATGACATGATTTTTACAAATGGTTGAGCACTTGGCAAATGCTAACCATAGAAATCGAATGAGCTGAAAGAAACTCCAGTCCGCCCTATTGTCGCTACTGAGCTGACAGATGGGAAAAAGAGGAGGAGGTTGTGATGCTCTCCCAGAAGCCCAGGGGCACACCGCAAAATGACTGCTGAAGTGTCTTGACAGACTGTAAGTGAGAGAGGAGCAGATTACTGAAGAGTAGACATCACCTATATTTTGCTTTAAAAGTTACCCTTTCTATCACAGCCTCCCCAAACGGGTTGACCAAATTCTCTGTGGAGTACTCAGCACCAGAGCTCATTTGAGCCTCAGCAGTGGAGGTAATACTGAATTTCCATGATGGAAGGGGGAGCTGGAGCCAGGCTACCTCCTCCAGCAGCTGCTGGAAGAGTGGGAGGGCAAGGCTACCACTACAGCTGCCCCAAGCAGGTGGCTCAAATGCCAGCATCTGCTGCTGCCCTGGGCACTGTCACCTGCCTGGACCCTATCTGCATGGCCAGGGCGCTTTGCTACCCTGGCTGTCTGCTGCTGTGAACAGCTGCCTGCTCCACTGGTGCCTAAGCAGCAGGGAAAATCCCCTGATATGCAGAAAAGCCTGTAAACCCCAGAATAAGAATTGAGAAATGGGCAGTGGCAGTCTGTTGGGATCAGATCGCTCAGCCTTGCCTATCTTTTCCTTTTTTTTTCTTTTTTCCTCCTCAATTAGTCTAATGTGTCTCCTTTGGTTTTGTAAAAAGTGACTCCAGAAGTTAAAAGTAGCAAACTTCAGTAGCTTCACCCATATGTGCTGCGCGCCTCAGGCTAGACAGCACATATTGGTAGCCAGACTGAGAAGAACATTTACCACATTACCTCTTAAAAACTCACTTTATTTTTCTTGTTGAGCTGGCCCCCATCCAATGTGACACTCCAGCGTGAGCCATGCAGTGACAGCAACAGCCTCCATGGAAACACACCAGAGCATGAGGCCAGCAGTGGGGTAGAGAGAAAAGGCAGCTCTGTCCTTTTCCTTAGTCTGCTGTGTTTTTGCCCTGAACAAGCTTTCTTTTCATTTCTAAAGCATTATTATGAGTGCCTCTGCTATGCCACCATGTCTTTGCTATGTCTCTTGTAGCAACGCCAAGTTACACGGAACCCGGAAAACCTGGGGCTGATTGCAAGGTATCACCATCTCACAGCCCCAGTGTCAGGAGCCTCCACTCCACTTTTTTACATGCTGGAGCCATGAGGGGAACCTGCCTGTCTAACTGAGATACAAATAAGCTCACCGAGTGAGGTTTGAATGCTCACTGTGGAGTGAGTGGCCCTTGTGGAGGGTGCCCTGCCAGCAGCCTTGGCACTGCTGTGCGACAGGTCCTGCTCACTGAATGTCTCTTTTTGGCAAAGTGGAGGTAGCAAAGGGAAACAGTATCTTAGAGATTTCCTCCATGACATACCTCTCACTTCACCCAGGAACAGATGTATTGGGAAAAGGGTGGTGAAGGGAAGATGTTAAACAGGTTGTGCTCCCAGTGGAGTAACTGGAGAGAATTTGCTGGTCAGAATGCCCTGAGGACAGAAGCCCTCATCATCATGGCTATAACCACACCTGCCTCTCCATCACACTGAAAACTCACTCCCCCATCTAACAGCAGCATGCAAAGTTGTTGAATGCCATTATGATATAATTAATTATATCATTTTTCCCCTGAATATTTCTTTGAAATTTTCCTTTATTTTCACCCAGACTGCCTTGAAATAAATCTCTCAGCCTGATCATCTGCTGTTCAGTGCAGACAGTGAACCAGGTAGCTGTTTGGCATTGTTCCAAGTGTTTGAGCATTTCACAGACAACAGGGTAAATCCAGCAAACTTTATGTGCCTACAGGCTAGCTGCTACTGTGCTTACCTTCCAGACACCTGGCTTTACATCCACAGACAACGTGACAATGCTGAATTACACTGCACATTGCTTGTAGGCTCCCAGTATGGAATCCATACCATGCAGTGGGAAATACTCATTCTGAATATGTCATGGGGAGAATCAGGTGCCTGGGATTCACCAGAGTACTGAGCAGGAAGTCTCTTAAACTAACCAAGAAGAATGACTGAAAGCAGTTACATAGTAGAATTTCCCCTGTCTCAGCATGTCAGGAGCCCAAGCATGGGCTGCAAGGCAGTAGTTTTTGGGGATTGGGAGTCACAGACTGGTTCTCTCTTGAGCTAAGCACCTCAGCCATCTTTCCAAGGGGCTGAATTAGCATCAGTACCCAGACAACAAAATATATATGACATAATACAACATGTAATAAACACATTTTAAAGTATAATGCTTTAATATATGTAGTATGAATGATAATAATAACAACAATAATACACAGCAGGCATCTAGGTGATGCACCTCCTATGTCTCTTATCCCCCAGCACCACTCCTTAGATTAAAAGTGGTTGTCTGAGGCAGTGGGATATGCCTTATTAAATGTGGACTGTAGGCATTTGCATCACTGCTAAACACCTTTGCACCTTCTGTAATGGAGAAAGATACTCACCTTTAGGGTCTGACTCATCTCCTCCTAAAATAAGTTTCTACAGTTTACTGGCATCACCAGACATCTTTGTTGCACCAAACACTTCAGTGGACATCAAGAGTCACACTTGGCTTCAGCATGGAATCCAGCTCTTTTGATACTGATTTGGCTGCTTTTGTCTTTGCTGTCCCAAGTGCTTTGGGTATTTGTGGGTAGCACCAGGCCACCTAGGCTAATTCCACTCTGAAATCTTTCAGATGTAGCAACAGATTTTAATAAATCTGGGCACTATTTCCTTAGTTAAATTTCCTCACAAGACTCTTTGTTCCCTAACATCTCAGACACATGAGAAAACTAACTGCACATCATAAGGGAAGCCAGTCACCTGGTTATCTAAGTGGTACTTCTGATCTACTGAAATTCTCTGAGATCACCAAGGACTCCAGGACTCCAGTTAACATCCTTAATATCTATTTCCAATGTATGAGCCTGGGTCCTGAGATGATGTTAATTTGAACACCTACATTGAGTTAGTGGTCCTGGGTATGTTTATCAAGCTGGAGATGTGGCCCAAGAATTCTGTGTAGCTTTCCAGTATCTTTCACATCACTTTACACCTTTTCTCCTCAGCTATCCTTCTTTCTCATCTATCTCCCATTCCAAGAAAGCCTGATCATTCCAACATCTTTAAAGTGTAATATATTAAAAAGAAACGTTGTTGGCTACCTTTGAAGCACTTTATATCACTTTAAATCACTTATACTACTGCAGCAATACTGCAAAGAATGCTATCTAATTTACATAAAGTCACCCAGAGGTTAATTAGTATATGGAGGTTAATTTCCAAAAGAGTGCACTAGGATAAAAGCAGCAAAAAGCAATTCTTTCCTTAATTGGTTTTGTACACACACCTCATTCTATGCTTTACGAATGTACTCAGTAATTTCTGTCTTCATTTTCTGGGCAGTTTGCATGTCAGGTAGAAAGGAAGTCTGTCATTGTGTCTGTCTGAGTGGTTACTTGCTGACCTTTTGTTGCAGGACAGACTATTTGGAAACACTGCCATCACATGCCCTCACAGTTGCATGGTGGGTGCTGTAATGCAAGGGAAACAAAAAAATAATTCCAAGCTGTCTTTCTAATTGAATAACTGATGGGAAATGTTGATAGAAACATCACATTAGAATGATATAAAATGGGTCACGTTCCCATGTCCATGTTGTGGAATGGAGGGAAGGTGTTCACCTGGTGAGCCCATATGCTGGAAGGAAAGCAGGGCATTTAATGTTAGTAGAGAGGGGCAAAAGTGATTATTTTTCTGTTTGAAAAAAACACTCTGAGGGAATATCAGAAACTGTCCCCAGGTGACAAAGGAAGAAGGCAATCGCAGAGTCTTGCTGAATTCACCTCTAAATTTGGACACCAAGAGATGTGTATTGACTCTATATCCATCTTTGGATCCTGAGACTTCAGTGGAAGTGGTTATGCTGATCTACAGGAGCTTTAACGGACATGGTACAGGTTTATTTGAAGACCCTACTTCTCTCAACAATAATAACGTACACTGCTACTATCAAGACCCAGAAAACATGAAGGGTTGCACTACAGTGTTTTTAATGAGAATTATTAGCATTAGCATTTACTGCAACTAGACTTCTGCCTGAGGTTGAATCTTGGCAACCTAGAACTGCTGAACAATGCTGAGTTTGGCTTTCAAAATGTGTGTTAGAAGCTTTGTGTTCTTCAATGTTTTGGACTTATTCTAACCCCAAAATATGTCTTTCTTGGAAGCAAGTAGGAGAAATCCCTACAGCAGGGTTGAAGAGCAGTAGCAGACTATAAGGACTTCAGTTTTATTTCTGCCTTCTCCACCAAGCTGGTTAGACACCTGATGAAACAATTTCAGTGGTGGAGCCAAGGATCCACTCAAGCTCATGCTAGATACACCTTCTGGGCCCGGATGCAATGTCAAAACCATGGGCACATTGCGCTGCACAGCCTACACTGCCTTCCCGACTGCTCCTCCCTGCTCTCTGCAGTAGCAAGGTGTTGACTTCACCACTGCTCCTTTGAAAGGTGAAGTGGGTTTGCTGTTCTGTAAATGTTATTTTTGGAAAACATTTCTACAGAGGCTGCATAGAAACCAGACCCGATGTTACATTCGGCAGTGGTAATAAGGTAATCAGAGCCTGTCAATTTTCCTTGGTTATGAATAAATCCATCCTTGACAAGTAACATCCCTGTGTTCATTCAGAAGTTGTAATATAATAAGAATACCAATAATCAACATTGAACTTATTTATTCTATTTATGCATCCATTATTCCATATTATTCTCTGTGTCTAGAAAAATGTTTTTTTATCTTTCTTTAAACAGCTCTTGTCCATTGTTGCTGTTTACAATCTCCTTATTGTTACTGAGGGTTCTCCTATTCCCTCCCTGTCATCGTTTAGCAGAGCTAAATGCATTTCATTATTTTAATCTTTTTTGAAAAGTCAATCCCTTAATTAGAATCTATGGTTGTGGAGTTCCACTGGTGTCTGCAGGCTAAACATCACTAAGGCTATTTTCTTACTAATTGTGCTCACAGACAGGATATTTGTTACTGTTGTTAATGGCATTAGTTTGTTGGTTTGCCACAAAAAAAAAAAAAAGATTGTTTATCTAGGTAAGAGGCAAAAAGCAGAATTCATTAAATCAGATTTTCGAAGGATCAAAGCCTACAAGGCATAGAAAGTGACGATTTTCTTGGTTGAGATTTTAAACTGAAACATGCAAAGACAGGGTTTGGGGGCTGAGCACATCAAAATGCCTCACTAAAACACTGAGATTTTAAGAACATGCTTGGAAAAGAAAGCTGTCCAATACTGATCTGCTCTCCTACCGATTCTTAATAAGCATCAAAAAAATGTGGAAACAATCCTTCATTCCTAATCTATCAAACATGTTTTACTAAAGAGACATTTGGTGATTCAGTGGAAAGAAGAGTAATGCCAAAAAAAAAAAAATGCTTACCTTGTTCTCAGTTTGTCTCCAGTTCTGCTCACTAATCACCCTGTATGAAAGTTTTCAGGAAGGATTTCACTCTTCTAACATGCAATTGAAGAAGAATCAAAGAACCTTTACACAGATGTCACAACGACTTTTTGAAATAAGTTTTGATGGGCTTCTCAATGTGTCATTTCTTTTCTGTGTATTTCTTAGGGATGTAAATTTTTCACACATGTAATTGCCCTCCACAGCACAACACATACTAGGCTAGACAATAAATGTATTAACAACCTACCTGAGACGGCTCTTTTAACCTGCACATAAAGTTAGCGTAGTTTAAATGTTTTTTGTGCTGGGATAAGTCCCATTTGATTCAGTTCTATTTAAATCAATTATTTCATTGCACGTGAGCTAAAACAAAAGTTGCATTGTTTGGACATACAAAGTAATGGTATTCCATGAAGGTATGCTCCGAGTGTGTTTCTATATGACTTCTCTGTCCACGGAGATTGTTAGGCTCAGCTATGTAGTGTGGCTTCCTCTACAGCACTCAGGATGAATCCTGTTCTGTCACTCCACTACATTATCTAGTCACTTCTCCTGGATCCTGCATTGTAATCTGCTGCCTACTTCGAGTCTAAAAAGTAGCCTTTATAAGGCATTTCTCCTTCACTTGGGAGATGAGTCTTAGCAACTGGGATTTCTTAGTCCTTGCCATGGTCACAACTGAATTTTTCACATCAGTTCTAGACCTGATGTGGCCTTACCCCTGGTGACAATTGCCAATATAGCACCAGATCACACTAACAATTTAGCTCTGTGACTAATCACATGATGAGGTTTGGACCTGTGCCCTGGTTAGTCACACAGATATGACTTGAGAACAACTACCTGTTGGGCCATAGCATCACTGTGTCTTTGGAGACACCTGTGTCCTTCTATATGAGCATCCCAGCCTTCAGTGCCACCTGTAGCATCTATACCTCCACTTAGAGCTATCATTGCACCATGTCTGCATTGTCCATCTTGTTCCCCTCTTCTACTCCCCTGAAACACCTGCTGAAGTAGACAGGCTTTCTCTTCCCTGTGCTCCTTCTGCCCATACCACCTTTCCTGTGCCAACACATAGTGGCTTAACATAAGCAGCAGCAGAGCTTACTCCCTCTGCAAATTTCCCCAGCACTGTGATTTGAGTATTCTTGAGGTATTTAAGAGCTGCAGCCTAAAACCCTGACAGTTCAAAAACCTTCCCATTTCCAGGGTGAGATGTATAACACCAAAGACCCTGAAAGCTGAACTCAGAGTCCAATGGACTAAGGCCTCTCTGGGAATTTCAGATGAGGCTGAGCATCTTGTCTGGTCAGTCTAGAATATGACAGAACTTAGGTGAAAGACATGGGGCATTTCCTGACACTAGGCTGCATCTGAGCTGACTCAAAAATTTTCTTTGAGGGATTTGAGAGCAGACCAGGATGTTTCTGGAAAGTAAATGTCTACTGGGTTAGACAGAGCTAGAAAGTAGGCTGTCTGGATCCCTGGGATTTAGGCATGTGGATTTTGTCCAAGTCCCAGTACAATTTTGAAAGGTGTATGTGTTGCTACTAATGCCTGCTCCTCAAAAAAATCTGGCAAAAATTTTCATGTGCTAAAACCTATATACCTGTACCCATATATCTACTGAGTGTGATTTTCAATGAAGCCCCTGTATTTGCTTGACTAAATGATGTGTCTGCATCAAAAGGCCCTTGGCATCCAGCTCGCCACTGTGCATTGTACAGTACAGGTCTGAGGGGCCAAACACTCTGAAGTTCAGCCATCATGGTACTGTAAATGGAGAGATTCATTCCTCCTGTGTAAATAGGAGACAAATTAGGTTTCAGCTAGTACAGAAAACCAGAAAGGAATGCTTTTCCCCTTAAAAGAGTAAAAAGCATCTGTAGAAGAAAGACCCAGCCTTTAAAAGCAGGAAATATACTTAGATTTGACAGAGAACAAAATATTTTGAAATTATGCAACATGAAACAGTTGATGACATCCCTACTGAAATGTGACACTGGTTCCAGGATGTTCAGGCACTCCTGCTGGGACAGATAATCTGCATTTAAATTACAAGATTCAGCCATATGTCTGGCTGGAAAATGAAAAGGTTGGAATGATAGATACTACCTTGTGCTTCTGCTGTTGGAATCTTTCATCCTGCTCAGTCACTCTCATGCACTGTGGTCTGTTCCAGGATAAACTCTCTTCCTATTAGATAATATCTGAATGTCTCCAGGACCTGTTTCAGAACCAAGCAGTCTCTTTTTTTTTCTCAGAAATTATATATCAAATCTTTGGTGGGAGCAAGCTTTTGACTAATATTCCCCTCTGGTTATTTAACTTGTAATAATGTATCAGTTTAACCCATACAACTTTTATTTGAGATTTAGGCTATGACATATGGTTGGGGATTCATACTGTTCAATTTAGGAAAAGGCAAATGTTCCTCATTTACAAAGAGGGTACACCCTACCTTGCCACTCTTGTGTGTGTGCATGACTTTTAAAATAAGAGAGTGATATTTCCCTATAATTCAAGTGATTTTTTTCCCCAGCTGGCATCAGCTAGCTTTTGCTACTATCTTTCTGTGGGAAAAATATATTTTTGTTGGACCTTCAAGTCAAAGCAGCATCTTCTTTGTAACTTCTGGATGTATTCTGTAATAGCTTGGATTTTACCTCGTTTAGACTGTGAGAAGTTGCTATTATAATATTTCCAGTAATTTAGTCGCATATCCTGAACCAGAACAGAATTAACTGGTCAGAAAAAAACCCTCATTTTTAGTATTATCAAGAAGAAAAAATAAAACAGCTTAAGAACAAAGATATCTAAAATATAAAGCCTTTTCCCACAGTTTCAGTGTGTTATTATTTTGGACTTTTCTTTTTTTTGACTTGCCATTTCACATGGCTCAGATAATAGGCATAGGAAACACAGGGTAACACAGGGTTAGTGATTTGACGATGGTACCAGAGAGTAGTAAAGGCATGATCTGGGTTTAGAAATCTGGTTGCTGTACTCTTTAAATCAGAAATACCCTCAGAATTTATAGTATGCACTGCAAACCTTGGAGGCAGCTGGGAGGGGCACTGTACAGCCTCAGCACACTGCCATCCTTATAAATGCCACTTGGAGTTTGATGGGGACATTTTTTAAGCCACACATGCAAAGAGCTGAACTGAAATCCAGTGCTCTTCAGAGGGAGAAGCTTCAAAGGATGATGCCAACATGGCTGAGGAGTTTTCTGGAAAAGACAGTTTTGCAGATGAGCGAGGTCAAAAGAAGCCTTGCCGTGGCCTATTTTCTGTCCATACAAGCTTGCTGTGGTTTGCCCTCCCTGCTTTGGAGACTCCACAGTTGGACTGAGCTCCTGGCTGACCCCTGGCCAAATCAGTGTGGTGTAAGGTGTGCTGCCATCACTGAGGGTTACAGGGGAACTCCACATGTCCCCAGGCTGCTACCTGGCTTCTGCTGTCTGTCTCCAGCCACCAAGGCAGGGCTTTGAACTCAGTTTTCACCTGCAGACCTATGTGCTTTTGTCACCACCTTATTAAAAAAAAAATGGAAGGACTATTACTTTAGACCAAGTGTAAACTGATAAAAATGGATGTCCTTGTGAATTGCTTCTAGAATTATCACTGGCCTCTAGTAAGAACAAAGAAATACAAGAATTAGCATAATTACTATGAAGGTACTTATTTTCATATACTCTTTATTGTTGTTTTATTTCAGGACAGGTTTAATTAAAAGTAAGCACTGGCAGTAATCATATGGTATAGGCTTCCTTTTGATAGCTTTGAAAAAATCTTTTTTTGTGAGGGTGATAAATCATCTAAATGAGCATGCATGAAAACTTGTAAAATGTAATTTGGTACAGAATTTTTCCACACATGGCATTTATCCTAAGTAAGTGTTTTATAAGAGAGACCAGAGAGTTTTATGGAGTGTGATTTGGTACATAGTATAAATACTTTGAATTTTGTATATAGGCCATACACAAAATACTATAGGTACCTGCTTAAAGGAAGACAGCATGACAAACCTCTAGGAGCCACAAAGTCTACCTGGTATGTATTACACATCTTAACAACAATTGACTAATGGATGTGCTGATGCCAAAAGAACCCTTTGGGTCTTTCTGAGAAGAATACATGCATAAGCTTCCATGAAATATGTCATCTCTTTCACTCATTTATACTAAGGAAATACCAACAAAACACTGTGTTTAAATAGGTTTAAGGATCTGATATAAATCAACAATAGCCAGGAAATTTAAGAAAGCCAAAGCCTGACACTCCCTCTTCAGTACATTACACCCTGTTTTTGCAAAGAAAGTTAGAAACCTTTGGTATCCCACCTCATTTTCAGTGCTTGATTTATGTCAGACCCTATGGGAAAAGTACCAGCAATAACAGAAGCTTCCACCTCAGACCTAGCATGGCAAGGGTTCAGATGAAATCACAAGAAATCACATGTGCTTTACATAAAACATCTGTAACTTTTTGGCCTGAGACACCACTAAGCAGCTAATGAGGCTGAGTCCCCGCTCTACCCGGTCACTGTCCCACACAGAGCTGCCCAACCAGTGCTGGTCCAGACACAGTGCCCTGTGCAAGGGAGGGACACTGTAAACATGCCAGAGAAGTAGCTCCCCAAAGCCTGTATGTAGGACATTTTCCATTCTGGCTTTGGTTCAGTGGCTGAGGTGATCCTGGGGTGGCAGCACTGCCAGTATCACCGCTGCCAAGCCTGTTGGCTCTCAGTGGCCCCCAGAGCTGTAGCACAGCCCACCACAAACACTCCACAGTCACACTGCTGGGAGAGGACCCTGGTGCTAGTTTCCAAACTTCAGTAAGTATTTCAGTATACACATATTGGCATATATGTAACTCCAAAACACACTTAGGCCCAATCTTTCTTCTCATGCAATCCAGAAAGTTAGATTATTCTATGACACACTAGGTTGGGTTTTTGTTTTAGATTAAGACAAATTGGCAAATTTAACCAGGAGAAAAGGAGGCTCATGGGAGACCTTATTGCTACAATTACCTGAAAGGAGGTTGGAGCAAGGCTGGGGTTGGTCTCTTCTCCCTGGTAACAAGAGATAGAACAAGAGGAAACGGCCTCAAGTTACCCCAGGGGAGGTTTAGATTCGATAATAAGTAAACTTTCTTCACCAAAAGGGTTGTCAAGCACTGGAACAGTCTGTCCAGAGAAGTGGTTGCCTCCATCTCTGGAGGCATTTAAAAGATGCGTAGATATTGTACCTAGGGACATGGTTTAGTGGTGGGATTGGCAGTGGTTGGACTCAATGATCTTAGAGGTCTTTTCCAACAGAAATGATCCAATGGTTCTATGAAAATATTTGATACCAGTGCAGGGCTAGATGATACAGGAGGATTAGTGAAGGCTTTTTAGATACTGTTTTCCCCCTCATCTCTCCTGTTGCAGTGAGACCCGCAAGTTATCAAGCATCAACATCTGCTTTGGACCCATGGAAGAGGAAGGAAACATCTTCCCCAAAGCCTTCTGGGCACCTCTAATTGCAGCAGCCTTATCTTACAGCAGCAAGTTCATTGTGCTGTCTATCCTTTTTGTCCTAGCATCCTCCCCTTGTCATCCCTGGGCCAGAGGGATTCCTCCCAGATGGAGACAGAGCCTCTGCAGTAGCAGAAATGTCCCAGGACACAGGGACCTGAGCCAGGCCCTGAGGATTCAGGGCAAAATGGCCTGAATGAAAATCCCATCTCTTTTTGCTGCTTTGTAATTCTAGTTACAGCCTTGATTCATAGTGAGACAGTTTGGTGAAGAGAAAAAAAATTTTCTCTGTAAGAAAATTTCTTTTTAGTATCAACTTTCACACAGTCAGAGGAAGAAATTCCCTAGGCAATCAGAGCTTCTAACATTACAGGCATGAGGTTTGTTTTGAGAAAACAAATACATGTCAGCATTTTTAAAGTTATTTTTTCAACCTTTAGACACATTAGCAAGGCATTGATCAGTGGATATTTTTGCATGAAGGCGTATAGACAGGAAAGGACAGTACCAGGTGAGAGTGCAATACACCACTGGTATGTTAGTGATAAAGAGCAAAAATGCAAAGGAGCCATAAGCCAGACAAAGCAAAGGAGAAGAGAGGCATCCACAAAAGTGGGTATGTGGCAGTTACCCAATTATTGGAGATTTCCCTGGTCCTAGTATCTAAAATCACTAGTGTAAAAACAGCACTGGTTTGGGACATCTGCACAGCTGTAAGTAGTTGAGAGCTTTTGGTTCATTTTTTTGTTTGGGGTTTTGATGTTGTTGTTGTTATTTTGGTGGGGTTTTTTTTTGTTCCACGTCGTGCTTTTCACAGTGGCAGTGGTGTAAAAATAAACTTCAACTAAAATCAGTTTACAGGTAACTGGATAAATGCAGTACAATAATTCCTCCACTCATGCAGCTTTCACCCTCTGTCCATTAAATGTTAGCCCTGAATTTTTGTAATACAGCTTAACAAAGATGACAGCATTTTAAAAGAAATGTGATCACTTTGAAGTTTTATCTTAAAATTGTGCACTCATTTGTGCTAAGTCAGCCCCTCTGACTTAAACCTGTTTATTACTGTAAAGTGGGCTGTAATTGTAGCCATGAGTGGCAAACATGAGATAGTTCTTATTTAAATAAAAAATTCAGTGTTCCTGAATGTATATTTGAACAGTGTGAAATATCCAGCACATGTAATATTATTTTCAGTCAGCGTGGTGAATGTGTGTGAACAGGTAAAATACAAACCCCAAAA
Source organism: Acanthisitta chloris (assembly GCF_000695815.1). Lineage (NCBI taxonomy): Eukaryota > Metazoa > Chordata > Aves > Passeriformes > Acanthisittidae > Acanthisitta > Acanthisitta chloris. The sequence continues at coordinate 18,084 of NW_008671032.1, forward strand.
AACAGATTTTGAAAAAGGAGAGGAGAATTTAGTATGTGCTAGAGCCAGGAGCTGTCAATTTCATATCTTTTCCCCCTGAAGTGAATCTGTGACGTGCAGAGGTATTTCCCAAACTTGGGCCCTGACCTTGCAGCTGGACCCTGTCCCTGCCCAGCCTCCCACTATCCCCTGCAGACTCGCAGCCAAGCTGAGATGGTTGCGCATACAGATGTGATAACTTGACCAGTGACCTAGATAAGACACATTTCCTAACTCAGAGGGCAGGCAATTTTTAGGGCACATTACTGCCTCCCCTCCACAGCAGAAACTTGCCCCAAAAGGACATCTCTGTGTGGGACAGCTGTGATTTCAGAGATGGCAGGGGCTGTCACCCAGAAGCAGAGATTCTGCATGGCAGCTCTGTGAATGTGCAGAGAACTGAAGGGAAAATATGAAGAGAAGATGAATCTCTTCAGCACTAAACATGTTTATTTTAACTTCTCTGCAGCTTCTGAAAAATCACTAAGCAAAACTCCAGGGTATAAATCAAAGTGAGAGAGAGAAAGAAAAATGGCAAGTGAAAGAAAGTCATTACTTTGATTGGCAATGAAAGATTACTTGAGATCCATAGCTGTGTTTACCTAGCTCAGCTCTAAGTTCACCATTCCAAACCCCTCAAAAGAATCCCATGTTAACCAGAAAAAGCCCAAAGTGTTCACAGGAAAATGACTTGTATAACACCAGGTGGAATTTTGGAATTTGCCACCTATGCTCATACGGCTGTGTTTTCTTTACAATTAAAAGTATACTTTATAGAATTTCAAGCTTTCTCTACTAACAGTTTAAGTTACAGAATAAAGGCTAAAATGATCAGCATAGAAGTAGCTATCTGATATTTTTTTCTCCTTTCAGTTTCATGTTCTTCAGCTATACCTTAGTGCAACTCAATTTACAGCATAAGGCCAGAAAGTCAGTACTAGGCACACAGTTACACCAAGTACTGTTCTCACTTGTTCACTATAAGCTCCCTATTTCCTTCTTAAAAGTTGTTTTCTAAAGGATCTGCTTGCGTAATTGTGCAGCAGCAAGCCCTGGTAGCCTCAATCCCCAAGAATGTTTTCAATGACCTCTTCCTGCCCAGTTTTTCCATGAGAGAGAGAGAGAACTGTTGAGAAAGGGGGAGCCAACAGTGTTACCAGAGGGTAAATGACTAGACAGATGCAGAATAGAGATCAGTGTTTTAGGGGAGAGCAAAGATATATTTTCCTCTCCCTGGTGTTACAACTTCTTTTAAAAACCACCCTCTCCTTTTAACATCTCGTGTCCTTTTTGTAGGCCCTTTCATCAACAAAGCAGGCCCTAATTCTTGAACTGAGGATACTGAAGCAGAGGAATGGGTGCATTTCACCCACAGAGTGGCTGCCAGCATCAAACCCGGACTGTGGATCAGTCCTGGCTATAAAGAGGCTGGGTAGCTCTGCAGTGGCAGTATGAGTCAACAGGGCCACTTGCAGATGGATAAGTGAGTGCAAACAAAGGATGGGTAGCCAGAGCATCAGAAGTGAAATGTCTGCCTCTGCAGGGAGCTGAGCCAATACACACACATACCTGTACCACATGTGTTGCAGAACTCTTCAAAAATCTAAGGGTAAAATGACCTTGAGAAGTTCATATTATTTAGAATTAATTATTACCCTCTGACAGACCACATTTATCACCATGAAGACCAGATATATTAATTAGAGCACTTCTGGCATCATAGCAAACCTGTTTCCTTCATGTCAGATTTTGGTTTAGATTTCGGTTTAGATTTCATTCCCAGAGGGGCCACAGAAATTCTTAAATGCACCAAAGAGCAGGTAAAAGATTTTCCACTACGATGAGTTTAAATTTGTGGGGTTTTGTCCCTGAATCAGGCTCCATCGTAACCTCTATAATCAAAGAATTATCTTTGCTAGTGATGGACAAAATTAATAATCAGAGTATTGTTTTTTAACCCTGACTGTCACCTACTGCACTGACACTGAAGACCACGGGGTAGATTATTCAGCAATTAACATTATGTGATGTCGCTGAATACAGCATATTTCCTGTATCTTAAAAACTTGCCATGCAGAGTAGGCAGCTTTTAAACTTTGAATTAAATCTTAGTGAAAGTCTCCCGTGACTCATTCAACTCCTGCCATTACCTTATGTGTTGTGATACTGGTGTAATGCAAGGTAGGGATTTAAAAGGACAAGAACATAAATCTTTCTTTGAGATTGATGACATTTTGCCGTTGCCTGTGTGTCAAGAGGACTGAAGGAGCTTGGTGTGTTACAATTTCCCACCCTAGTCATAGTAGGAGTGCAAAACAAAAACTTTACACTCAGATCAAATCCTGTGTCTGTCTCCAGGATGAAATTCTCCATTGGGTTAAGATCTGCAAAATTTGGTCCTGTAGAGAAGAACTCAGGAGTTCTCAGCAATATCCAAAGAAAGCCTTATCACTTTGTTAGCCACAATCAGACTGTGAAGTCTCCACTATCGCTTTGGTTGCACTTTTCCCTGGATGGGAGAAAAAAATCTGGGCAAATATGATACCCCAGTGCTCCATGCTCTTAACTACTCACCCCAAATGGTCTGCCTCTTTAAATAAAGCACAGGCTGGAACACGCTATCTGCTTCTCAGAAAGCCGAAGGTGGATGCATGCCAGGGATTTGTGGAGCTTCCTGGCTTTGCTGATAAAGAAAGGCCACTGTGAGGTAAACCTCTGCTCTCTCCCTGACACGTTTTCCCTGCGGCTGCCCAGAACCAAGGGACCCAAGAACATGGAGCCCGTGGCACCAGAGGCAGCTGCCTGTGCAGGAGGAGGCCTCTGAAGAGTTCACGCACGTGCTTGCACTGCTACATTTAGAAATGTGAGCTTCAAGCCTGAGCATTTGCATCAGCGGGTGGAAAGTATGAGAGAGCACATCTAATGCTGAAAGTTAATGATAGCATTTCACCATGTTAACCAGTAAGTGACAAGGCAGGGTCACGGGAGTTAATTATTCAAGTAAGTGACTGCTAAAAGAAATGTTTAAGAAATGTTGGTAGTTTGCACTGACTGCAATGGAAAGTGACTAATCATTTCAAAGTTTAACCTTGACAGCTCTAAGCAGACTCTTTTTCTGGTTTTGTTTTTTAAATCAATATTGTCTACCTTGCAGGCAGAACACTAAAGGTTTTGCAGCAAAAAAAACACCCTAGCTGGCCAGAAAGGCACCTGTCACATGAAGACCAGAGCTCCAGGAGAGAAGCAATCTGGTTTAGAGGTGTTCAGCTTTGGGAGAAGGAGGTTCTTCGGCCTCAACTCCCAACGTCCCCCTCTCCTCACCTCTCGGTATTCATGTATTTAGGTTATGACCTCTCTGGGGCAAAGTCTGCCTTGTTTGTTTAGTGCCAAGCACAATCAGTCCTTCCAGCCACTGATGTCTCTCGGCAATACCACAATATAAACGCTAACGAAGATAGACTGCTCATACCTGCATAGCCCCAGCTGAAACCACCACTTTAAAAATTTCATTAGTTTTTTTGGTGCCCAGATAATTTAAAAAATTCCCAGGCAAAATACAATTACTGCCCTGCCATAACTGCTAAGCTTCTGCAGGACATAGCTGCATAATTTTAAGAGCCAAACATTCCACTTTGTTTCAACAATCAAATACCAGAGAGGGAGGTAATACTGACAATGTATTTCTCTTCTTCTGTATGCTGAACTGTTTTACAGCTTCTAATCATGACATATGAGTCTACAATACACACACACACACACAGAGAAAAAAAGAAAACCACAAAACCCCTACACATCTATAATATTTTATAATGCTGCAACATATATACAGCACTTCTCATCCCAAGTGTACATAAATTACTTGACCTCTCAGGGTCAAGTAACTTCTCAGGGAAGTACAGCTATCTCCAGACTGGGATACAGCATGTGTTTAATAAACAATATTTGAAGTTTGGACATGGACAGAAATAATTTTTCCAACTTACAGCTTTGGTAAGGATAAAGCAAAAAATAAAAGCATGTTTAATGCATATTGGCCTATTAAGATACTGAAACTAAAAGGAAGACAGACTTGGAGAACTTAAATATGAAGAATGTATTAAGTAAGGGTAAAAAATGAAGTTTATCTGTAAGATGAGAGGACAACTAAATGAATACTATTTTTTGCCTTAAAATTTGGTTATTTTTAAGCCTGACATTATCTGAAAACCAGAACCCTCAGTGTTGCTTGTGCCCATTGCTGGGGTGAGCACTGCACTGGAATACAAACCTTTGGGAATACCTCAAAGGGAAGGCTGCAAAATCCTCAGGGACATCCTACAAAGTGCCTATGGGGAAAAAATTCATTCTTCAAGAGTAATTTATTCTTGATGTGTAGCATGAAATTACAGAGATTGTGGGAACTTCCTATGCTTCCTGCCCATGTTGTAGGAGGACTAGAGGGGTTATTTCACTGGGGTCTCAAAGAGACCTATTGTAAGATGGGTCAACATGTAGGCATGGCCAACACTTTGTTAAATGCTGTTTTGCATCTGTTGCCCAAAATGGCTCTTCAGCAACAGAAAAAATATACTCAGGGAGCAGGGCAAGGGTGGTGGGAGGGAGGGGGCATAAGTCTAAAGAGAACCTTTGATACAACTCATACCTGAGAATAAATATAAAAGAACTTTACAAATTGTAAAGTTATTGTTGCAAACAATCTGGTGCAAAGTCAGCCTACATTAAGGGTAAACTCGTCAGATAAACATGTAAATTAAAGATTGCAGAAAGCAGAGGTTTGGTTTTCAAGCCCCATTGCTCAAGTCAAGAACAATTTCCTCTACTGTGGTACTTGGACCGAGGCAGAGGGACATGGTAAAGGCAGTGTGGGTGGTTCATAGTGTTCACTTTGCTTTGGCGTGGAAAGCAAGGAAGCCACAACAGTTCTTTGCTTGTAGGTTTTCTGTTGCTTTAAGCATGAATGTCTCTTTTGTCCTCTAACAATCCCATTTTTGTTTTTAGGAAGACAATTTTTGACCCTTTCCTGGATTAGGAATGGAAGCCAACTGAAGCAGCAGGATGCTGTTCTTCCAAACCTGCTTTGCGGTGCTCTCTTTCAGCCCCATTGCTGGCATCACACAAGGCAGGGTGATTTCAACAGCTTGTCTAGTCTGCCTTTATCAGCCTATACCAATAGTGATAACCACTGTTTATAATATGCTTTTTTCAGTCTTCCCTGCACCAGCCTTACACTCATTCCCTAGGAATAATTACAGCTGGTGGTTACAGATCTTCAGCTAAACCTTACGTGTCCCAGAGCAGGCAGAAGGGATGAAGAGAGGCCCTGCACCATCCTCTCTTGATGCAGGCCTGCTTATTATTCTGGCTACCTTTATGGAGAAACTTTTAGTCAGTTTTGAGTTTTGTCTCCTTCTGTAAACCTACCAGGTTTAGGTAGTGTGGCAGTGATACTTTCAGATAAGCATTGGGACTTAGATGTGCCTGAGCCCCCTTTACAGTCATCAGACATGATTTGGAGGCAACAGTCACATATTTAGTGCATTTTTAGGATCTGCAACATATCTGCAGTTCTGTCTACCTGTCTAGCCTCCAACTGCCACTGTGAAAAGGTCTTCTGTGGGTCAGTCCTGGGTCACCTCTGCCACCTCCACATGGTACGATAAGTGATCTCAAATGGCATGAGATCCCTACCTGTGGACAAATAAATGCAGCATCTATTTTACATCATCTAGCTCTGTCTATACCTACTGGTAAGAAACAGGTGTTTATCTCACCTATCTGAGAATGAGCTGGTGTGCCCCCTGGGGATTCTTGTCTCTATCTGTTCATTTAATAGGAATTTAGGTGAGTAGATGAAATGTGATGACTTATTTTTAGATAGCTATAGTGAGGTGAAATGAATCCCATTTGTCCTGGCACATGATTAATGCTGGAACAGTAAGCACCTTGCACTTTGCTCTTAAATGTCATAATAATTTTGGTTAGATTTAATGTTTCTTAAAAAATGTTCCTGCTTTTATTAAATTGATCCTTGTTAATTACAATCCAATAAATTTTAAAAGAGGTATTAAAGGGTAATGATTTATGCATCTATGTTCAAAAATCAGAAATATCAGACAGCAAGCCAGCAAACTCTTGCAGAATTCAGAACACGCATTTGAGAAGTGATTTCAAATTCCTATGCAAGTCAAATAGAGGGAGAGGTATGTACAAGACATACTGCTATATTGTGACAAACCATAAAGAAGCTTTCAGCTATATAGCATCTTGACAGGCTGTTCAAAATCAAGTGTTTAACTTCACTCTTTACCTTGGTAATCAGATTTCCGTCTTTGCTTCACACATATATTATGCCATATTTAACACACAAAAGGAAAAAAGAAGTAGCATTTTCTTTACTGAGAGCTAACTTTGTCGTGATGTACCCCATCACTCTTCTTGTCTTTTATCACAAGAAAAACATCCTGTACTTGCTTGTATAACAAACAGATCTTTCCTAGCTGTAGTCCTGATACACAGAATAGGGATTTATGAGGCTGTAGTCCTGCCCTTCAGGAATAACTCCTAGTGTGTTAATCTGTCAAAAAAACCCCAACCAACCAACAAAACAAAACAACAACCCCAAACATAACATTTTTCTGTTAAGTCCTGTCTCTCTAAAGATATGGACTTTACTTACTTCCTCTGAGCAGTCAATATTCACACTAGTGATACAACCTCACTAATTCATTAATGTTCATAAAACTTTGTAACAGTACTCAAAAAGTACTTACAGACTCAAAAATGGAAGTCAGGGTATTTCCTATCATATACAACTCCTTTTTTTGCAATGTTTGTTCCACAAATTTAGTTCTCAGTCACACCTAGCATGGTACTCTTTCTGGTCAATAAATACCTGCAAGATCTGGTGATTTTCACCCATTATCTACATCATCTGCTGTTCTTAGATTGTGCTCAAATCACTGTATTTCAGAGTATATATCAGTCTATGTGCATGAATTCAGTGAAAATATTATAAGTGTAACACAGGAAAGTGATTCTTTGACTTCAGTTGATCACAAATTTACACAGGCACCCTATGCTGTACTTATCTTTTTGGAAAATAAAAAGTATAAAAATAGCCATTACTAGCAATAGGAACTCTGGAGGAAGGGACTAGCTTAAAGAAAATCTGAAAATGAATGTGATTTTGAAAGCATCTATGCTATTCAGAGGTCAGACACATGCTGCTCTTTCCTTGTGTCTTAATAACGAAGCAGTAGGCATGTTGCATGGTAACAATAACAGCCACTGTACCAAATTCAATCCAGCACTCTACATACAGGGATAGTGACATCTGACAATACCTGTGACAGATTGTTATGGCCCTCCATCATAAAAGTGCAGCAAAAATTCAAGGCTGCAGTAAAAATTAAACTGGCCATGAAAGTGGCCTATAGTTATTCTTTCCCCTCTAACTACTACAACATTGATGTATAGAAGTCATCAAACATGCCTTTGTGAGTGTATTAGACATACATAAAGCTTGCAGAGAGAAACTGATGGTTGCTACAAACTACTCAGAAACCAGCTACTTAAAGTGCATCTTTTTACATCACCTGTGTCATTACAGACAGTACACGAGTAAGTGATTTACCTGTAGGATGTTTTGAAAACCTACTACCAGGGAGCTGGTAATAACACTTCACCTTTCATAATGACACTACTGACCTGAGTCAATTGGACCAAGAAGATTATTCTAATTTAATTGCTGATTTGAAATAAGTGGTTTTGGCAAAAACCCTAAGGATGAAAAACTTCATTACAAAACCACAGCCATCCCTAGGATTCCTCTGGATCCTCAGAAAAAATGGAGGAGCTGAACACCTAGAAGAAACTGGCATCAAGCTGGGGAAAAGCCAGGGACACTGTATGGTGCTGCTGGTGGCAGGGCAGTGTAAGAGAGAAGTCTGCTGATGGAAGACTTTTCTCTGAGGCTTATCAAAGGGAATAATACTACACTCATTCAACCAAATACTTATTTGAAAATTAAAACAAAAAAACAGTACTGTCTCCAGATAAGGAGAGGAATATAACTATAAACATAAAGGGATGTAAACAATGTCCTTGGGTTTTGCCTCATTCGCTTAATCTCTTTTGTATTCTCTGTTTGCAGAGCATCTGTACAATCCATATGTGGTAATAATTTCATGCACAAACTTTAGGACACACAGAGCTGTAGAAGTTGAACAAACCTTGTCAATCACTGAACACAGGAAAACCTGTTGGTGGAACAAATTTGCTGCATGCTTTAATTGTAGCCAAAGAGGCCTAGCTTCCCATAGATTTTCATGGTTTGCTGTTCAACTAGAATCTCTTCCATACATTTGAAACTTGCTCCAGGTTATGTGATGTTTTGTGGTCCATCACAACATGGCATATTACCAATTGATACTATATAATCCACTATGAAAATATGCCCTTAATGCTCCATGACAAATGGAAAGAATTTGGACATCTTATTTAAAACAGCAGACGGGAAGTGGGATACAGCCCAGCTCTCTAGTTTAAATATATCCTTTTTGTTAAAGCAAAAGGAGTATACAAATAAAAGATATCTGAAACTTAGTGATTCATAAGAGGAACTTCAGTTTTTCTGAAGCTTATGTGCTTTTAACTGCTTCCTATCCATACTTATTTCTGTAATAAATGTGCCCACATAATTTTGAATATGTTTTTATGATATTAAAATAGACCTTATGGAAAACTCATTTAGTAATTGAGTATAATGCTTCTATAGAATTAAAAAAACACAACAGAAAAATTTATCCTTTTGAAATCAGAGAAAAGAGCTGTTTTGAATACTTAAGACTGCAGTTGCACCAGCGTTTTTATTTTCTTTTAACATTCCACACCATGACAGATGCAATGCCAACACAAAGAAAGGTATATGGTCTCTACTCCAAACAGCAAGCATTGCCAAAGAGAAAATTTCCTATTATATTCTACAAAGTAGTTTTAAACTCTATGGACACGTGTTTTTAAAGAAATTCTATAGGCTTTGAAAATTGTATCCATAGATTTTCTTGCCATAATTACTTTTAAAGAATCTATCAGCCTTTTCCCACCTATTTGCTTATTTATATTAGCACTATTGTGTTGACAGTTTTTGGTTCAGACTTGTTTGTAAGTAGCACTGTGACAGTACTGCAGGAGAATAATTAATTATAATTTAAAATGCATCCAAATATTTTGAAAAAGAAATAAATAGATTTGATTGCTGCTTATGATCTACTTAATGCATGTGTAAGTAGATGTTTAAATACTTAGCGTTTGCAACTGCAATTGAGCCTTTCTTTCTACCTGCAGCTGGGCTATGAACAGAGTGCATAAATAACAGGTGTTCTAGTTTCAGTGACTCATTTCTCAGCTTCCTCAGGGTCAGTTAAGTGACTAAATACTTCTCAGATGTGCTTTACAATACAGAGTCTCAAATCAAAACACTATCAATGTGGAATGCCTCATGTTGAGATTAACCATTCTTTTATCTGAATATTTTTCTTTTTGGTCAGTGGCTGTTCTGGAATGGCCAGTTTTCATGGCTGATACTGAACAGGCACAAAAATATCTGATTTTCTTTCAACAAAATTTGACTTTGTGTTCCTGGTGCTGCACAATGCATTTTAATTTAAAGGTTTTAAGGAGCTGAAGGGAGGAGATAGGGCCTGGAAAGTGTTCTTCAGTCTTCTGTGCCTTACAGTTCCTCCCTTTCCTTTGCTCCTTCCACCATTTGAGATGGACTGCATTGCATCAGTGCAGTGGCAGATGACCAACAGTGCTACATTTAGCTGTTTGTAATCAATATTCTTTGAATGATGGGAAATATTTCTACACTAGGAGCACAGTATGATACATTTTTTCTTTTTTCTTTTTTTTTTTCCCTGCCTGAATGAGCAAGAGACGAGAACTGAAAATCAGCTCCAGGAGTCTTGCATGACACTGCAAAACATTGCTATTAAACTTATTTGTCCCTGGCAAAGCTGGGATTGTCTGTGGCTACATAAATTCAGTTTTGCTGACTGAGGGTTTAATTGTTGCATTTTGAGGCAGAATTATTTTTTTTGGTACAATTAGACAGTTGAAGATATTTCAAGATCATATTTGCCTCTACCCATTGAAATTGTTACCACAGACCCCTAAAGAAAAGACAAGGGAAATCATGCCTAAAGTCTGTGGAAGACTAAAATATTAGGGGAGTGAGCAGTCAATATCACGGAGAACTTTGTACAGTTTGGTAAATAGTTTAGTAAGACTACATATGACAGGATAACTCATTAATCTACAAATAATTGGGGAAAAAATTAATCTGAAGAAACCTGTGAGAAATAAATCAGGTGAACAGACTTTTCCATGGTAATGCAATGCTTATATGTAACCCAGGAATTTATACTCAGAAAGTGTAGGAAGGTTACATACCCCTGTGTGTCATCTTGCTGGAGTAACAAGCTCAGCTCCGGTGTCTATAGTTTGATAAGGATTTTGAAAAATCAAAGACATTTCAGAAAAGGTCCTCAAGGATGATTAAAATGGAAATTCTTCCTCAGGGAATTAATGGAATGAACTACTTAAGACACTGAAGATGGGAAAAATTATCAGTAACAACTGGCTCTTTGATCTCGCAAATAAAGGTGTGACATTCTGAAGGCTCAAAAGGGCTGTTGTCACTGATTTCAGAAGGGCAAGGTTTTCTGTTCCACTGGAGTGGCAGAGACATGGTCAGTATTAAAAATGAAATTTCAGAAGTTTTGGAGCTTTCAGGAAAAGGTTCCCATCTCTTATGGTGACTGATGATTTTCATGCATGAGGAAACTGACGGTAGTGAGAAGGACATGGTTCTTTCAACTGCAAAAGGGAAAAGCCTTATGACCAGGCTATTATACTGGAATTTGGACACTTCTTACAGAAGCATAGTTAGAGCATCTCACTTGGGTGCTGAAATTGATTAATTTATATAGAACTTTTAAAGTCAGACCATTCAAAGGAACCAAAAGGAGAGTGAGGCCTTGAAACAGAAAATGCTCAAATACACTTGTCATGCACACCAAGTCTCCAGCAGGCAAACAAACCCAACACTTGAAGGGTTTCTTTGTGTTAATCAGCAGTGTTGGGTTAAGATGGCAGTCCAGTGACCATCAGGCATATGCGTGGCCACCAGTCAGGTGCAAGGTCAATCCAGGACACTCAAGCAACAATTTGGGCAGGAGGACACCTCCAGCATTTCTCAGAGCAGTGCTAGGTGCCTGGGGTTGGGCTGAAATGGGGTCCCTGGGCCATAGGCAGGGTATGGGGGAAGGCCTGAGAGAAGGATGTCCAAAGCCAGTAAGGCCCTTTGGGACATGGATGGCAGTCTCAGAAAGCTCAGCAGTTAACATATTTTTTGGTTTATGCCACAGACCTTCTCAGGAAATGTGTCCTCAGCATGGTGGCATTTTCTGTCAAGATTGCTAATCTGTACTCTTACTACTACTTGTGAGAAGGGGTCACCCATCCTTTCACAGCATATTTGAAGAGTGATGTTCTCATACAAGTATGACATTGTCTTCCGAGACCATTATTCCCGGATGCATAGCATCAGTTTATGAAGTGATGGCAGCTCTTGGATCATAATAATCTTTTTATCCTGCTGTTCTCCTTTCTTTATACAGCAGACATCAGGTTTTAGTAGTTTTCAGCATCCTGCCAAGTAAAATACCAATGGATGACAACCTAAATTTAATCACCGCCCTTCTGTAATTTAATCTAAATACAGATCAGTCCGGTTCTGCATGTTATTTTGCAGTGCTTTATTATTTTGAAATTGTTTTCTAACAACAGTTTAGATTTGAGATTACAAGCATTGGCAGTTACATGACTCCACTCCCCATAAAATTCTTTGAGTTATCTACTAATTTTTGTGCCTTGTGTTTGGTTCTTTCTACACTAGAAGATAATTTGTTATGAATAATTGCCTACTTAGCTGCAATATTTTCTCGTAAAGTTATCAGAAGAAAGAGAAAATAGCAAGCTAAGACAAATATTAGTCTTCTTCAGCCAGCATAAACAAACCTATGCCTACATTGCTCCAGGGGTCCAAAAATTACTGTGGTGCCAATAAGTTCTTTCATTTGACTTAGCCTGTATTTTTGGCATGTGCAACAAACTTACAAAGACTTCCATTTCGTTTCTTATCCTTCCCTTTTTGTAGCTTCTGAAATAATTTTTGTGCAACATCTTGGAAACATTATTTCGGCGTGTTTAGAGAAAGTCTCATCTAATAATGATGATCTAATAAGATCTAATCTAATATGGTCATCCATAAATCAATAGCAACAGCTGGCAATACACTATTACTATATATTTATCATTTTATACTTTTATTCTAGATATTGTAATACAACTGTAGTATTAGTGCTTTCCTTAGTATCTCACCCCCACCAGTAATCCATATTGCATCTGAGATCAGACAGTTTGATGTTTTTGCTTTATCAGGTCAACAGACACAGAGTCTGCCTTAAGACTTTGTTTTGTTGCCCTTCTTCCAAACCTCCATGTCAGGGATGTCTGACCTTTTGAATCAGGGCGGGATACTCGTTCTGGAAACCTCTACGGTTTACGCTCGCACACTAGTCTCCAGCATCTTATGGATGCAGCAACAGCTCACAGCAGTAAATACCTGGCAATCCATAAATGCATTTTAGAAATCTTAGAAATACTTTTGGGGCCAGATTAAATTGTCAGTTGCAGAGCCCTGCTGCTGCGAACATGACAATCAATGCATTTTCCCCCAGATGTGAATTCAATCTGAAAAAAAAAGATGTATCTATTCTCCAAGATGTAGAAAGGGTGTTTGTGAAGTGCCTTTGACAATGTCAAAAAGTGGTTTATGATTAGCTTCCATCCATAACTCCTAAATTACATTCCACTAATAAAGACAAAAACTTTCTACACCTGACCACTAAAGCCAGAGTCCTTCTTCATTTGCTGTCATCATCACTCTGCATTTGTCAGCTTCTCTGAGGTAGTGACCTCTAGTTTTGAAAATACAGTTATGAGAAACGTGAAAATAAAAAAGAAAGTACCTTCTGGCTTGTTAAGGCAGGAAGGTGATGGCCTCAGCTGAACTTTCATTTCCCTGTAAGTATTGCTGGGTTAGTTTCTGAATGAGGTATGCTATTTCCACCATATGAAATTTACATTTTCGTTTCTTTTTGGTTTATTCCCAAAGCTCAAACTCTTTTCAAAGTTGCCAGGAGTCTCTTGTCAACCTACTGTTTTTCTCACATCAAAGCTTCATCTATGTGTAACATAACAACTTCCAGACTATCAGAAATTTGTATTTTCATGTGAAATATCTGTTACAAACAACTCAGATGGTGACGTTCAAAAACAATGTTTCCCAATAGGGAGGAAAATGGTCAAAAAGCTCCTTTATTTTCCTTTAGCTTCAAGTGCAGCAAAGTGTTTCCAACTCTTCTGTACAGAAATGTGATGGAAAACATTCCCACTTTACAGGTTTTGGATCTTTACAGAAATGAAAGATTCCATCCTTTTTTCCACTGTACTTCCTGCTCTGGCCAGGAAATTGCACCCATGCTACCTGCTGTTTCACTTGCTCTCCTCCTGCAGAGCAGTAACTCAGACCTGTTCCAAGGCAGTTTCTATTTTGGGATGAAGGGTGTTCTCCTAGAAATTTAAACAGGAGGGCGCAAGAAAGTGGCAAAAGTAAGGCAATATGGTTTCCTCATCTATGTTCTGAAACCTACTGAGATCTTCCAAAGTCCTTGGACGACCAGCTCTAATGTTTTTGCCCCTTTCTTTACAATGTAGTCTCTGTATGAGTGTTAAGTCCTAGCTCTTAACCATGTTTTTCTCATTTAATACTTACCCTTTCACTCAGCCCCTCGACTTCTTTTCCCATGTAAAAGAAGAAGAAAAAACCCCTCTAAAAGTGCAAGACTGTCTTGGTGGTCTTAAGACTTTGACAGATGTAATTGAGCAAATCTTGCCTTCATTACTCTCACCAGTGTGGGGCTGGCACAAGGGAACCTGTGCTTGTGCTTCTGCTGTGCTAACACAGAGGCTGACAGCCAGCCTTAAATCACCAACAAAGGTGGGCTTGAACAAGGTACAATTCCTGTACTGAAGGAGATTGTGTACAGGCATACATTTCCTCCTGTCAGTTCTGCTGAAGGGTGATGACCTGTTACAAAGAGACCATAACAAACAGCTGGGAAGCAGTAACATCTTAAAGCATCTGAGCTGTTCACTAAGCAAAGCTGAATGAAAGCCCTTAAATCAGTCACAAGTGCTCATCCTTTCATTTTTCGATTTTATTGTCAGTTTAAAAATGGATCACTCATATTTTTCATTTTTATATGAAGTAATATATTCCTCAGATTTCTACACTACTTTCATCATCAGCCTCCTCTACTAATGTTAACTGAAAAGAATTAAAAACATTAAATGATTTTGAGCCAGCTCCTGCCAGAAGTTAATTTCTGCCTCCTTCTTCCAGGCACCACTTGTCAATGGAGAAGAGCTACTTAAATCTTTCCTAGTTGTCTTCCAAATTCATAGAGCTTTAATTCCAGTGGGACTTTCTACTGGCTGGTCCATTTCTCCCTACGGGAATTTCTTAGCATATTTTATTGCTGATACTACACATGATTCTGTGGTTATTCAGTACCAAACACTCTGACAGAATTTTGCTTCATTCAGCATCTGAATTTTAGCTCTTCAGCACTTGCCACAATCCTCTGTATGGTTTCTGTGACCAGTGACACAACTGGATCATAACCTTATAAAATACAGTTCCCATATTTTTCACTGCATAGTGTTTGCATTAATTGAGAAACTTTATGAAAACTCTCATGTTGCAACAGTAAAAGCAAAACTAGGATTTGACTTACCACTCTTCTGAGTTACCTTTGACATGTTGCAGATCGTGGGAATTTTTTAAAATTTCAGATGGCAATGACTTCAGCTTTGGAGGACAGAAGTGTAGGTTCTGTTGACAGAAACTGTGGAGATCCAAGGTCCCATGAATTGCTGCATGGTAACAACTGAGATACTCCCAGACAGGCACTGATTTATTACTATTGGTTTCTTGTCAAATGTGTTCCCCCAAGTGTAATTATGCACAGAATGTGAATACATTAAACCCATTTCAACCACTATGTTTAGCCTTCTCAGCTATCATAACAAGACATGCAAACCCCACACTAACATTTTTTCCTCACTCTCAAAAGCCCCCAGTATCTTTGCTTCCCACCTTTAAAGAAAATCAGTGTTTGGCAGCTGTCTTATGTTTTTGCTGTCTTCCTGATTTCCCTCTGTTTTTGGCATTGCCAACACATTCTGCAATATGCTGCAGTGCCCTTAATAACATTTTGGAACAGCCTCGCTAGAAATGCCAGTTCACAGAGGATTGAATTAGCATGCATCATCTACACTGTGGACAGTTACGAGTTTTGAGCCTTTCCCAGTATTTTGTTGTTGATATTTCTTTTCAGATAGGTTATACTCATGCGCAGAATGTCCCAATTCTGTAACATGCTTCACTTTTTTTTTTCGCATAATCTGGCTGAAACGTTGCTGATGGCACCAAAAAATCTGCATTTCTTGACTGACCAGGCATATCATTATGGTTATTACTTTAGTTCAGTTTCATGCTCCATGATTAATAAGTGTATTTGCCATATACAGGTTGACTATCTCTGTTCTTTGGCTCAGTATCAATCATTTTCAGAGGCTGAAACTGGATTCTGAGCCTCCAGCTACCCAGATAAAAATAGGATCTGTAATTTGTCACAGGTGTTTGCTGGAACAATTCCAGCAATGGACACAACACTAAAAATTGCAGGACAACATTAGATTTATATGATACGGTGGGAACTCCCACTACCAGGGGTCTGTTTCTAAAGTATTACAGTTTGTGGCCCTGTGTAAGCATCTGTGCTGCTATCTAGTTGTTACTGTTCATCTGCACTTGAGAATTTTGAAGTCAAGTTTTTAATATTTTTTAATACTTACCCCTTCCTCCCATTTTATAGTAGAAGCACTAGACCAGGTGATGCAGAATCATGGCTTTGCAGAATCACATAGACTGGAAAGCACTTCTGGGTGACATGCCACCCACTGCCCTGCTCAAGGCAAGGCTAATCAGATCAAGTTCCTCAGATCTGTGTCCAGCCGAGTCTTGAACACCTCCAAGGATGGAGTGTTTGCCCCACAATGTCTCTGGGTCTTTTCCAGTACTGGACCAAACTCATGGTAAAAAATAAACAAATCTTGTATCTAATTGAAATCTCTCATGTTCCCCCATGTAGCTACTGCCTCTTATCCAGTTACTATGCACCTCCAGGAAGAATCTGGCTCTGTCTCCTTTACGCCTTCTGATCAGGTAGCTGCAGACAACTTTTAGTTACAGATCTACCGTCAGATCTCTTTCCCAGGCTAAACAGGTCCGTCACTCAGTGTCTTTCCTCACAGATCATGTGCTTCAGCTCCAGAGCAGCTTGCTGAACTCCTGAGGACTCAATCCAGTATCTCCAAGTCTTTCATGTACTGGAGACCCCCTAGACTGGACACACTATTCCAGGTGCAATCTCACAAGTGCCAAATACAGAAGGAAGATCACCTCTCTGGATCTGCTGCCTGCAGTCTTGCTAATACAGTGCAGGATGGTGTGGGCTTTCCTGGCCACAAGGTCACATTGCCGGCCCATGTTCAACTTCTTGTCCTCCAAGATCAGCAGGACCCTTTCAGAAAAGCTGTTTCCCACTCAGCCCATTCTCAGCCTGCATTGTTGTATAAATCCATTCGAGATGAAGACTTTGTATTTGCTTTTGTTTAACTTCACGAAATTCTTGTCAGCCTGTCAAAGTCCCTTTGAATAGCAGCTCTGCAATGGCTCCTCCCAGTTTGGTGCCACCTGCACACTTCTTGCGGACACAGTTTGTCCCATCAGTCAGGTCATCAATGAAGTGATTAAACACTGCTGTTTCCATATTGGTTTCTGAGGGACATCACTAGTTACTGGCCACCATACAACTGACTTTGTGTTGCTGATCGCAGCCTGCTGAGCCCAACATTACAGCCAATTTTCCATTCACCTAATCATTCTGCACCAGATCATTGTAGAAAAGAAATTAGGTTAGTCAAGACATGGTGTTGTGGTTTAACCCCAGCAGCAGCCAAGAACCACACAGCCTCTCACTCACTCCCCCACCAGCGGGATGGGGGAGCGAATCAGAAGGGTAAAAGCTACAAAAACTCATGGGTTGAGATAAAGACAGTTTAATAGAGAAAGCAAAAGCTGCACACACAAGCATAGCAAAACAAGGAAATAATTCACTGCTTCCTAGAAGACAGGAGGTGTTTAGCCATCTCCAGGAGAGCAGGGCCCATCACGCGTAACAGTTCCTTGGGAAGACAGACGCCATCACTCCAGATGTCCCCCCTTCCTCCTTCTTCCTCCCCCCTTATATACTGAGCATGATGTCATATGGTATGGAATATCCCTTTGGTCAGTTTGGGTCACCTGTCCCAGCTGTGTCTCCTCCCAATCTCCCATGCATCCCCAACTTCCTTGCCAGCATGGCAGTACGGAAAGCAGCAAAGGCCTTGACTCTGTGTAAACTCTGCTCAGCAATAACAAAAACATCTCTGCATTATCAACTCTGTGTTCTGCACAAAACCCAAACATAGCCTCATACTAGCCTCTATGAAGAAAGTTAACTCTACTCCAGCTCAAACCAGCACACATGGTTTGCCCTTGATAAACCTATGCTGCTGCTCAGAATCACCTTCTCGTCCTTTGTATGCTTAGTAGTGGCTTCCAGGAGGATTTGCTCCATAACTGTCTCAGGAACTGAGGTGAAGCTAACCAGTCACTAGTTCACAGATGCTCCCTCTTGCCTTTCCTGAGGATGGGTGCAATGTTTGTCTTTTTGTAGTCATTGGGAACCTCCTCACTTTGAAACTGTCATGTCCTTTCAGAAATGTTGCCAGCATCACAATGACATTACCCAGCCCTTCCAGCACCTTTGGGTGCATCTCATCTGGTCCCATGCGAATGTCTAAGTGGGTTAAGTGCTCCCTGATTCCATCTTCTCCTACTGTGGGTCCTGCTTCACACCTGCAGACTGCTATAAGGCTCAGGGACCTGGAGGTCCAGAGGGCAGACCTTCCAAGGAAAAGTGAGGAAAAAAGCATTGAGTACCTGAGCCTTTTACATACCTCTTGTCACAAGACTCCCTGCCCCTCTGAGCAATGTCCATTGTCATATATACTTTATCATTAGTCTTCTTTCTGCTACTGATATACCTAAAGAAACATTTCTTCTTGCCTGATTCTTCCCTTGCTAGTTTGAACTCATGTTGCACTTTGGCTTTCCTGACTATATTCCTACACAATTGAACAGCGTCTGTTCATTCCTCCCAGGTAGTCTGTCCCAGCTTCCACCTGCTGTGTACTTTTTGCGTTTGAGCTCAGGCTCCATGTTCATCCATATTGGCCTTCTGCCATACTTGCTCAACTTTCTGAACATTGTGCGCTGTTCTTGTGTTCTGAGGAGGCTGTCTTTGAAGATCAGCCAGCTCTCCTGGGGCCTTTTGCCCTGCAGCACACTTTCCCATGAACAGACTCCCTGAACAGACCTAAATCTGCTCTTCTGAAGTCCAGAGCTGTAATTCTGCTATTTATCTTGCTGACTTCTCTCAGGATCCCAAACTCTACAGTCTCACAGTTGCTGCAGTCAACAATGCCCTCAACTTTCAGGTCCCACATCTCCTTGTTGGTTCATTGATCACCTGCATCAAGAAACAGTTTTCAATATAGTCCAGAAATCTCATGGATTGTCTGTGCCATATTACCTGTCCATCAGATACTGGGGTGGTCATATCACCAGCAATTGTAAAGTAATTTTGAGGCTTTCTTCAGCTGCCCAAAGAAGCGCCTCTACGTTTTCTTCCTGCTCAAGTTATCTGTAGGGATATCTTCTACAATGTTGCCTTTGCAGGTCCATCCCCTGATCCTTCCTGCTGTGTAGACATAAAGTTAAGCCAATGTCTGAACTTTTGTGGTACTGGGGGAAATGATAGGCCATTAGCATGGTATCACATGCCACAGCACTCCACTGAGAAGCTGTCAGCATTATCAGCACTTCACCATTGACTGATGCTGGCAGGCACTGGCTGAGATGGGGAGCAGAGGCTACAGAGTAATAGTGAAATTAGCATTTGTGGACTTCAGCTCCAGATTACAACATCTAAATTTAAGCGGTGGTTATGTATGTGGGGGGCAGTGTCTGATCTCCAGGTATGAACACAGGTTTTATCTGCAATGTGGTGTGCTCCACTTCTAGGTAAGGCAGCTGAAATCAGAGCTGTGGAGATGGGCTATGTTTCATCAGTGAGAAAAGGAAAAGAACCCTGCAGCTGGAAGATGATAACTAATAAAATGCTCACTGTAGAGCAGTAAGCATTTGAGAATCTCTAAGAAGCAGCTACAGAGAGGTTTGCTGGAAAAAGTCCCATGAGAGTTGAGTACCTCTACAAAGCGTAGTGTTTGAACTGAGCTGGGGGTTATCCAAGGTCCCCAAGGACAGGGCTGATTTGGTATCACACACACTGCTATAGCAACGTAACTGGAGCCATTCAAGATGGTTCAGGAATTTAAGTCTATGTGTAGATCATTGCAGAGAGATTTAAAATCTAATGGGAAAAAAAAAGCTTTTACTGAAAATACAGACCTAAGTTTCTTTTCTGAAGCTTGGTAGTATTTACACCTACAAGTACAACATCATAAGACAATATGTGCATTGGTATGTCGCACTATCTTGTATTTCAGGAGAAACTAATTCCCATGTTTTAAAATTTCTTCTCAAATGATTTACATTCTCTGGAATGTTAAACAATAATATTATGTTTCAGATAATATTTTTGTTTCATGTAAGCATCATAGGCCTAAATACAACACATCTTTTTCTCTCTCAGAGGTCTGACAAAATTTTATGGGTCAGATATTAATTTCTTGGTATTGTTTTTGGTTTTTTAATTTTTGCTCCAAATGTCTGTGTATTTGTTTTTTCTTCTGCATCAAACACCTCCTTGTTACACAACTCAGGAAAAAACTTGGCAAGCTGGTGTTTCTTGTTATCTATCTCTCTGTTTTAGTCTCTCTCTTCCTTCTTTGTTTGTAGTTGCTTATGAGGGCTCTCTTTAACTCTTACAACACCTGGTTAGACTACAATTACCTGCCCAGCTCCTTGGCCTTTACTTCTGCTTGCTGTTTGCTTCAACAAGCAAGCAGCTGCTTTCTCCTAAGATTATTTCACTAACCCCAGGAAATCTACCCTCAGCTTATCAAGGGTGATAAATGCTTCTCACCCTGCCTACATGTTGCTATCTAGAACAACTATTCCTGGGCATTCCTATAAACCTGCTGGTCTTGTTCTCACCTTCTGGTAGCCTGGCTGAATTCAGGCCTTTTCCCATCTTTTTCCTTGATTATTCAGGACT
The DNA here is from genome assembly GCF_000695815.1 of Acanthisitta chloris. Lineage (NCBI taxonomy): Eukaryota > Metazoa > Chordata > Aves > Passeriformes > Acanthisittidae > Acanthisitta > Acanthisitta chloris. The sequence goes on from NW_008671032.1 coordinate 38,639, forward strand.
TGGCTTTTTGATGGTGCTGGCTGCCCACAGTCCTCACTGTTTCAATTTAGAGTCCTGATTGTTCAGATATTTTGGAAGTCAGGACACTGATCCCACAGTTCATAATTTCTCCAGCAAACATGAGGCACACTTGTACGTGCACAGAATTAAGCCCTCTAAAACAAACAGAGGTTTGTATATAAAAGGAAGTACATTTTTAGGTACATTGGTATTTCTGTTACGATAACAGACATGATTCTCATGCTTGATTATTCCAAAAGCTAGCAAGTGCCTTCTCCACTGGAATCCATGGTAATATTATTTCTGAAATACACTTTTGAAAAATTTCGTGATCCAGTATATGACAGTTACTACAAGCTACTGTAAAATATGACTCTCTTTCACAAAAGCCCATACTAATATCAAATGACACTCAATCTACTGTATGTACTGTAAAATGACCCTTTGTGATGTTGGATAATAGTAGGGTTTTACTGTGCAGGTGGTTTATAGTGTCAACAAGAACTCATGATAAAAACACAATGTTAAAACATTAGGAATGAATGTAGATTGTCAAGTACAATCTGGCAATGACCTTAAATCACAAAAATTAATTGAACCACATTTTTTCTTGCCTGTTTTGTGGGTGTTTGTATCATAGCATGTCCCTTAATCTGCTGAACACCAGTTTAATTTCTCATCTTGCTGTTTCAGAAATTGTCTTGGCAAGAAGGGTGTAAGAGGGGCACGTCCATGTTAATTCAGGCAAATCACCTCCCTCGCTCCCAAAAGTAAAGGGTCTCGGGAAAGACCATTCTGAGATCTTGACTGCTATAAAGAGGAGCAAAGACACCTTTGCATTCTTGTCTGAAGGATAGATGACTGGTATCTAGGAAGAGTCTGGCTAACTCATACAGTTGTACACAACTGGCCCAAATGCTACCTTGCATTAGTTTACAGAAGTTTCAGCCTTCACTTCAGCTAAATCTTGGGTTTGAGATTTGTTTAAAAAAACCAAAATGTTTTACATGGTTTGTTCACTCATACAGCTGACTGTGTACATGTGTAAGCTATTATTCCATACTGCTTCCTACTAGAAAAAACAACCCAACAAAAGCTACCAGCTTGGCTTATCTTCCATCATGGATATATCACATATTTTCTATAGTATCTCTCTCCAAAAATTACACAGCATGGAAGAGCTTCTGATAGTTTTATTCAGAGCTCTGTGTCTCCTTGCAAAAAGCAAGTTCCATTTATTTTGATGATGCCACCTCCGGATAGAGATGTACTCCATATAAATTAAGCTATCCAAAACCTGGCTCACTGGCATGGTTAATAATTTATTGCAGGCTCTCAGTACATCCTTCTCATAGAACAAAAGACAAGCTCTTAAAATGCCAAACTTAGGACTGTATGGAGAAATTTTCAGTGTGTATCACAAGCACTTTCAGAACATCTGTAACAAAAAGTGTGAGGCTATTGCAGTGGTTCTTTACTCCAAAGAAAATAGTTCACACACCAGCTCTTACAGGCACAAGCAATTAAACCAGGCAAGTTATGTTCTCACGTATTCCAGTGAAATCCTAATAATTTCACTCATCAGTTGGCTTTCTCTAGTCTTGGATATTGCAAAGGAGAATCTGAGTAGTGTGTATGCACTAGAGATGCAGATCCATTAGTGTCACAAAATGACTTCAGTGTAGTGCCTGAAAATGACTTCCTCATTTGTGAAACCTGCCTTGCCAGGGGGAAGATATTTACTTTAAACAAAACCCAAACTTGGAGCTGAAAATTTCTCATGATCAAATCTGTCAGCTTGAAAGACATCCTTTTTTAGTTTCCTTCCTCCCACCACATGCCCACTATGTGCAAGTCTCATAGATTAGAAAATATTGCTCTGTAACATGGATTCATGACGAGTTTTTTTCATCCAAATTAACCTTTGCAAGCTCCATTACTTTCCTGTCAACTTCTTGGTTGCTGTCATAATCAGATTTCTGAAGGTTTAGTTGTATCTGAAAGACACAAAACTGCAATGGGCATTTAATCACTCCAGCCAGAACCCTGAAAGAATAATGCTGTCATGAATATTGAGTGGGCATATGCTGGTATATGCTACAAAATGATGATGACAGAGCTCTCTTTCTGTAGCTGTCCAGCCTTGCTGGCTCATAGGGAGAAGTATGGTTGCTATATTTTCTCATATCCATTTGTGTCACAATATGTAGGCAAACTTCTCCAGAAAGACTTTTAACAAGAAATCCCACTTAGAGAATATGTCATCTAGGGAAGAGGAATTCTGCTTTAAACATCTGAATAGGTACCTGAACAAGCTAGCATCAAAAAAGCAATTTTGAATCTTCCTTGGAGAGAAGAAGCAAATCTTTTTTTCACTCTTGGGTTCTTCAAATGCAGATTGAATATGAGCTTGAAGACAGTGAGACATTCGGTTGCCTCTGAAAAGCCAGACAAAGCTGATAGGATGAACTGGGAATTTGATTCTGAGAAGACCTGGTTTCATGACGAAGGGAAGGGGCCAACTGCCAGCAGCCCAAGTGCCCTGAACACGTGAATTAGAGGAAAACACACATTTGGATTTTTTTCTACTGGACAAGTTTTTGCTCTTGAAATGAGGTATGTCAATGGTTATTGTATGAATTAAACAAGAACTGATATCCTAGGATCTTAGAAAGCTTAACTGTTGGCCATGTTAAAGGGTTACAGTTAAAAGAACTGCAGGGTAATCTGAGTGATAAGAATGCGCTTGCCATCTCGTTCAACAAATTAACAGATTGGGTTCAAAGCATTTCCAGAGTAGTGAACCACAACTCTGGTAATACTGTCGATTTCCATAATATAACTGATATATCTCCAACATACAAGTCACTCTATGCTAAACAGCCAATGACAAAGCTTATGAAGGAGGCAGACATAAATTTAGTTTGCCTTTCTTGTGCTTTAGCTTCTCTACTACTGATTCAGGTAAAGGGAGGAATATTACCATGGGCCTTCACAGTCTGACAAAACATCAAAGCACTGAAAAAGTTTTACTTGTTCAAAATCACGCTGAAAACAGCAACAGTTCATGTGTGGAAGACATTTATTGTAAACACAGTGTCTGTAGTAGAAAGATGTTCTTTTGAAAAATGCCAGTTTTGGCCATGAAAGGAAAAGGCAATACACAGATTGGGAGTTTGCTACAGACAAGGGGATATATGAAATTGTAACAATTTTTTTTTTTGCTTTTTTTTACCATCTTTTATTTCACGAGAAGTTACATCAGTGGATGCATTCACCACATCTCCATGAAAGTGCTTTTCAGACTTTAACTTTACATCCCTCTTGATTTCAGATAATCACAGCATTTTTTAGATACTGTGCTTGAAGATTATTTTGTACAACTGCTGGTTTTGTCAATCAATCAGAAGTATTTCTTCTGACTTTCACAAAACGTCAAACATATTTGAACTCTGACGTTTTCTTTAAAATACAGGTTTTTAAGTAATGTTAAAAATAATTACTGTCATCTCACACTGCTCAGTAACCGATTCAACTTCAAAATAAATTATATTTTTCATACTTTGCTTAACATACATTTGCATCAGCCACAAACAGTGTTTTTCTAGGTACTGAAGGTAGACACCACAGGTTCTGCTGCCCATCCCAGCTGAGATGTTCACTTATACTCAAAAAATTATACGCACAAAGTTTATGTCTGTCCCCTAATCCAAGACTTGGTTATGTAGTCAAATTGTTCCCAAAAAGGGCAGTGAATGGAAGGTTTAAAGAGCTCCCTCCCTGACAAGGGAATCTCAGTGGGGGTTTCTGGGCTAAGGGACCACAATCCCACCAAAATACAAGGCAGTGCCCAGCTGTTCCTCTAGCCCTGAGGCCAGGCAGCATTGCACAGAGGGAGATTTTTGAATGATTGATAGCAAGGGGAGCTTCAATGTCTAATTGATGTTTATACCTTTGGGGAAAAAAATCCCCTGCTGTCACTATTGTCGACAACCTGGCTCAATTTTCTCATTTCACAACAATAGCAAAAATGCTAGTAGGTGCACCTGGAGGAATCCTGTCTGGCAGAAATGATGCATAGAAAACTCAGGCAGTCCCTCAGTGTGCCAGCAATGATCCAGTTCGACCTATCGACAATCCAGACTAAAGGCTGTAATGTCCTGCTAATGCATTGTTCTCCACAGAACATTTTCTTATGCTTTGTTGCTGAGAGCGACCACTCCTTTGTTGGTCTGCAGAATCCAGTATTGTGCTGCCATGTATCAGCAATCAGCACCTCTGGAAGCTGTGCCTGTGGAAATCATTCTGAGAATCAATTACTCCCAGGAGAATTAATTCAGGATCTGATCATACCATGTCCTGCATGATCTTGGCTCCCAACCTGGGAGATGCTCAGTGACAGGTAGAATTAGGAGACCTCAAAGCCTGCTCCTGGTTTTGCAAAAATCAACTGCAGAACTTGAAATGCCTTGTGGGGTGAAGGATCAGAGTCTCCCTGGGATGAAGAGGATACAAAAGAGCAAACCTGTAGTATCTTTGCACAAAAGATCACTCAGTGCCACAGTATAACATGAAAATTCACCAGAAATTTTCTTCAGGCCTCCATACAAAATAATTTTACACAGAGAGCACAATAATGCTGGCTAATAGTGGATCTCCAAAATACCATGTAAAATACATAGTGCTGAGATCAATAGCGAGAAAAGGCACTGAAATGACAGGCTTTTAGTTCAAACAAAGCATAGTATTAAAATTCTGGTGGGTGAGTTTGGAAACAAAAATGGTCAGCTTCTGACTGACGGAGTCACCTCCCTGGCTGAGTGTCAAAATAGGTCAATAGAGCTTTCTTCTCACAATAGGCAGAAGTAAATGGAAACTTTGCTGTGTTCCAGCCTAGATCAGTAGGAAAAGAGACATTCTCACTGTCATGTAGCTTTTATATTTGTTACATGATACTCAGTGATATTAAATAACAGCTGGCAGGTTTTCAGCAAAAGAAAATACTCTTGTCCCCGTGGATGGCACCACCCCTTGTATGCTTGCACCTTAAACCTTACAGCCCAGTAATGTAAAACACTGCAGCACCTCAAGGGTCAGCTCAGCCAAGCGTGGCAAGGTCAGTCAACGGAGCAGGAGGAGGGCAGGGGAGGAACGCGGGGGTGGAGACCGCAGCCTGACCAGAACTCGAGCCACGAGGGCTCAGTTTCTAATGGCAACAATCTCAAAAGCTTCTCTGTGCACAGCTTCGTAATTAAGTGTTAAATAAAAGTGCTGTGCTGCGAACAGTGCAGCCTCCCTTACAAATTTTGACTTCATCTTCAGACCTGGGAGTCTATTAAATAATTCAATCTGAAAATTCCTAACACTTAAGCAGGGACTGTGAAATTAAGACATGGTCCGGATCTCAATACCTTTTCCAAGTGCACATCTAGATTCATTGTAAAAACTAAGATAAACTTGATTAGAATAATAGATTATAATCACAGGATGTGTGCACAGAAAAGTGTAAAAAGAACAAAGGTTAAAACAGAAGCGTAACTTTTTAAAACTTAGAGTTTTTCCCAAACATAAAAAATAATGCTTTTTTTTTAAAACAGGCTCTCCGTCACACAACAAATCTTAAACAAAGCAAGGCTACCGCAAAACTGAGTATTTTTAAAGGAAAAGCAGAACTCATACCATAGTAGCAAACTGAAGAGCAACACCCTAAAACATCTAAGTGACAATATTATTCATCATAATGTTTTCATGATTGCAGTTCGTACAAACACATTTGCTGTGCTTCCAAACATTGATGGGAATGTTGATATGTTTGCATTGGTGTAACATAGATCTGTGTATTTTCCATACAGCAAACTATTATTTTTCAGACAGTGTAGGAACAGGAAACAGGAAAGCAGACATCTGAAAAAATGGTTGATCTACTCAGTGGTTTATAGCTATCGCTATTTTTGTGCCTTTGGAGAGAATTATATATAATCCACATTAGAGTGAGATTTTAACATTTAATACGGGATTCTGCCATGTTACAGATGCTACCAAAACAGTTCTGTCCACACTCTGGACGCATGTGTTTCAGTGTTGGGTGGATTAGTGTACTGAGCAAGGCGTGGTTCAGAGGTTACTTCAGCAATTTGAATTCCTCAGGTACAAATGTACCCATGGTGCCTTATAGCACCTATATAGTATCCAGCTTCTCAGATAATTGCTCAGGTTTTTTGGCTTTCCATTTTCCTGGGGTTTTTTTTGGTGTGTATGTGTGTGCCTCTATGTGCGACGGCAATGCAGGGAGGAGGGGAGGAAGAAAAGATGGTTGTGCTCAGAATATCTTCCATATCTCTTAAAGACACGAGGCTTCTCCAGAGCTAAAATAATGGGAATATTTTTCCTTTTCTTCTTGGGGAAAAGGACTAACATTAATTAAACAAGGCAGCTTTTCCCATTCAGCGAGAGGCATTCAATAGGAGTTTTGGCCTCACGGGAGCCACTAGGAAAAAAAAACCAACAGAAAGAAAAAAGGAAAATCACCAAACCACCTCATCTTGCTTCTAAATTAAGTACAGCTAATACTCTTAGCTATTTTTTTTCACTCGTTCCGCAGGGCCGGGAAGCAGAGCCTCCCCTACATCCCCGGTGACACCTGCAGGGCAGGACGCAGCGCTGTGCCGTGGGCGGCGCCGAGCCCAGGCTGGC
>NW_008671033.1:0-532 GCF_000695815.1 Acanthisitta chloris
CCCCCGGGAGTCGAGCGCCACAGCCGGAAGAGCTGAGAGAGGACGGGACGGGTGTCCGACCGCGGCCCAGGCAGTGCTGGACTTAAAGATCGGGAACATTGTTAAAATCATCTATAACTGCTGTTATTGTTACTATTATCACTGCTATCAGTATCAGCCCCGGGCCGGAACGCAGCGGGACGAGCCCGCGCGGCAGCGCTTGGTCCTCCGTCGAGGCGCGCACCCGGCTATTAACGAACTATTAAGAGACACTTACTATTTTCTTCCATTTCATGCGCCTGTTCTGGTACCAGGTTTTCACCTGGAGCTGGCTGAGCCCCAGAGATTCGGCCAGGTCTATTCTGCGGGCGAGAGAGAGAGAGGTTGTCAGCCCGGCACCTTTCCTCTCTGCTCGGACTTTTCCTTCTTATTCAGGTAAAACGAGGTCCCGCCGTGTCGCGCCCCTGTCCGAGGGTCGCCTACCTGTCGGGCGTGGAGAGGTATTTCTGCTTCTCGAAGCGCTTCTCCAGCCCCATGAGCTGCAGCTCGGTGA
>NW_008671034.1:0-10308 GCF_000695815.1 Acanthisitta chloris
ATCCCGGCTCAGCATCCCGGCTCAGCATCCCGGCTCAGCATCCCGCGTGGCAGCGGCTGCATCCCACTCACACACCGTCTCCCCGAGCAGCATCGACCCCCTCCCCGCACCCCAAACTCGAATTCTGAGCTGCATCCGAAGGAGTGTGAGCAGCAGGTTGAAAGAGGTGATTCTCCTCCTCTACTTTGCTCTAGTGAGATCCACCTGGAATACTGCAACATAAGAAGGACATGAACTGTTGGAGCAAGTCCAGCCACAAAGTTGCTAAGAGTTGCTAAGAGTTGCTAAGGAGCATCTCCCCTATGAGGACAGGCTGAGGGAGCTGGGACTGTTCAGCCTGGAGAAGAGAAGACTGCGTGGAGACCTCAGAGCAACTTTTCAATATCTGAAGGGCCTACAAGGAGCTGGAGAGGGACTCTGTGTTAGGAGCCACAGGGACAGGACAAGGGAGGGAAAGTTCAGGTTAGATAGTAGAAAAACGTTTTTCCTGTGAGAGTGTTGAGACACTGGCACAGGTTGCCCAGGGAGGCTGTGGCTGCCCCAACCCTGGCACTGTTCATTCCAGGTTGGCTAAAGCCTTGAGCAACCTGCTCTGGTGGGAGGTGTCCCTTCCCAGGGCAGGGGGTTGGGACTAGATGATCTCTAAGCTCCATTCCAACCCCTAAAATTCTATGGTTCTATGAAACTCCTGTGTAAAACTGCCATGTCAGTGGCACTGAGGTGAAGATACACCATGCACCGAGCCAGGAGCCTGATGACACAGACCTGTCAGGTCTTCTTGCCTGTTTGTTTTCCAGCTGAGAATGCAAACACCTCTGGGGCTGTTGAGCCACAACCCCAGCACCCTGGGCCAGGGGTGCTAGGATCCCACCCAGGGTACACTCCCAGGGGCACCACAGCTTCCCTGCATACCTCAGCTCCTCGCTGGGCATCACAGCTGGGCTGGGAATGAAACTCCTTCCACACCCAGGAGCCAACCTGGGCCACACAGGGCCCTTCCCCTGGCCCTGTTTGTCCCCAGCTCCTCCACCCTCCAAGCCTTGTATTCCTCCCAGCACTTCCCTCCTCCACACCCACAGCAGGATCACAAGCTCCCGAGCACCCACGAGTCACCCAACAGCATCATTTGCACCCAGCCTAGAATCAGACCAGCTCCTTCCAACCACACCAACTCCTTCCATCATGGAAACTCCCTCACAGCATCCAAATGGAGAGGAGGACCTTTCCTTCCCCTTCATCCCACCTTCCCCATTTATCCACATGGAAGCATGGATCCCTCTTCCCTTCTCCCCTTGCTGGCCTGGAGCTCTCCTACCTTTGGGCAGGCCCCAACGTCTCTTCCCAGGCTCTGTGTCCTACAAATCCCCCATGCTGACCTCCAGCCCTGACTGCTCACAATGGGAGCACATGGAGCTGGACAGAGTGGCCGTGGAGAGGTGAGGCAGGGCAGGAAGTGGGTGATGGTGCTGGGAAGGAGAGGAGGAGACCTCGCAGGCTCCTGGATCCACTGGCTTTGCTGTTCCCACGCTGTTTGTGTTCAGATCCTCACGTTCCCATCCAGCATGCCAGTGGCTCTGTCCCTGGAGGGTCCTGGGGGGATCAGTGGGGATGCAGCAGGGCAGTCCCACCTGAGCAGGGCTGGAAGATGCTGGGAAGACCAAGTGAGTCAGGATGGTGCAATCCAACAGAGATTTGCTGTGCAGAGGGATGTGGGGCCGTGGGGCTGTGTGAGATGTCACAACAGCAGTAGCTGCAGGAGGGGGAGGGCCCTTCTCACCACAGATGCCCCATGACCCCCATGTCTGTGCAGGAAGGAAATGGGCCTTAATGCTTCCTGCCCTTGTGGGCAGGAAATATCCAGCACAGCTCTGGGGTGCCCAGCACAGCCTTTGTGTTCCCAGCATAGCCCTGGGGTGCCCAGCACAGTCCTGGGGTCCCCAGCATAGCCTTTGTGTCCCCAGTACAGCCCTGGGGTGCCCAGCAAGGCCTTGGGTCCCCAGCACAGCTCTGGGGTGCCCAGCACATCCTTTGTGTCCCCAGTACAGCCCTGGGGTGCCCAGCACAGGCTTGAGTGCTCAGCACAGGCCTTGGGTCCCCAGCACGGCCTTTGTGTCCCCAGCACAGCTCTGGGGTGCCCAGCACAGCTCTGGAATGCCCAACACAGCTCTGGGGTGCCCAACATAGCCTTTGGCACCCAGACAATGTGGTCCTGGGTCCTCTTGCTTTCCAGGCAGGTCCCACAAGCCCAGCTCGAGCCACTCACCCCCTCCTGCTATGGAACAAGTCCCAGATGGTGTTTGGGGTGCTTGAAAAGGGACCCTGCACTCATCTACCCTGCCAGGGCCATGACACAGCCCCAGAGCTGCTTTCCAGCCTCCCTCAGGCTCAGAACCCAAACAAGGTCCACTCATCAAAAGATTTTGCCTGGGGAAATAAGGAGGAGGCTGAGGGAATAAGGAAGAAACTGAGGGAATCAGGAGGAGGCTGAAGGAATGGGGAGGTGGGTGAAGGAATGGGGAGGTGGGTGATGGAATAGGGAGGTGCCTGAAATGAGGCTAAAGAGCACAGTTTCGCTAGTTCTTGGAACAAGCTGGAGAAGAAAGAGCAGCCCCAGGTGCAAAGGCTGCTCTGAGAAGGGCACGAGGCTGTGCAGGCAGTTCCAGCTCAGGGGCTCAGGGAGGACCAACCAGTGCCCCCAGCTGGGGCTGGAGCTGAGCACTGGGGTGGGACAGGCACAGCAGACACTTCCCCAAGCACCCAGCCCTTACCCTACCCACCTCAGCTCCTCTTGGACACTGCGCCCCGAGCCGGAGAGGAGCAGGGGAGGCCAGGGTGGTGGCTGAGCCTGCCTGTCTCTCCTGGGAAACCAGAGAGCCAGCACAGATCCATTTACAGCCCTTCCATTATTCAGGAGCTCAAGCAGGACAAAGCAGAGGTAGAACAGGGCCCCAGGCAGCAGGGAGAGCACTGGGGCTGCAGCCACCACCACCTGATCTCCCTTTCCACCCCCAGGGACCCCTTTGAGCTATGTCCTGCAGAGAACAGTGACTGTGTCCCACCAAACCACATCCTCTCCTGTCCCCAGCACAGCCTCACTGCATCCCAGCCCGGGAGAACACCAAGGAGGAGTTTTTTGGCAAGCAGGCTTCAAGAGCTTGGGGCTTGGGGGACAGGGGTGGAAATCCCCCTTTGGGCTGAGGTCTGGCAGGTGTGACCTGCATGAGCAAACCTCAGCACAGGGTTTGGCTTCCAGTGCTCGAGCTGAGGGAGGAAGGGGAAAACCCAGCAGTCTGCAGCTCTACACGTAGGCAAACCCTCACACACAGCTTCCCCAGCACTTCCCATGCTTCCTCAGCACTTCCCATGCCTCCCCAATCTCCCCACCCACCACCCGTCTCTCCACCACCTCCCCAGTCTCCCCAGCATCTCCTCAGCCTCCCCACCACGTCCCCAGCATCTCCACAGCCTCTCCAGCACCTCCTCAGCCTCCCCAGCACTTCCCATCACTTCTCTCCCCACCACCTCCCCAGTCTCCCCACCACCTCCCCAGTCTCCCCACCATCTCCACAGCCTCCCCAGTCTCCCCACCACCTTAGCCTCCTCAAAACCTTCTCAGTCTCTCCACCACCTCCACAGTAACCCCAGAATCTCCTCAGCCTTCCCAGGACTTCCCAAGCCTCCCTAGCACTTCCCTCCTCTCCCCACCATGTCCCCAGTCTCCCCACTATCACCACAACCTCTCCAGTCTCCCCACCTTAGTCTCCTCACCACCTCAGTCTCTCCACCACCTCCACAGTCACACCAACACCTCCTCAGCCTCCCCAGCACCTCCGCACCCTCCCCACCATCTCCACAGCCTCCCCAGTCTCCTCATCACCTTCTTAGTCTCCCCAGCACCTCCCCAGCCACTCCAGCACCTCCCCAGCCTCCTCCCATGGATCAGAACAGGTCCCTGATCCCTGCCAGCACTGCTGATCCACACAGCTCCAGCACTGGAGTCACTGGAAGGTTTGCAAAGGAAAAGCCTGAAAATCACTCTTGTATATTTTATACACTTCAGCCTAGAAGGAAGCTGCATGGAGAGGCAGCTCTGGGTTAGGGGCATCTGTCTGGATTTAAACATCCAGATTTGAATCCGGCAAGTAGCAGGAAACAGCCCATCCACCTCCTTTCCTGCCCTCCCAGCACTGCAGCTGCACCACCTGGGATCAGCCCAGGGAGTCACAGGGCTAAATCCATCTGCTCTCCCAGGTGGGTGTTGCCGAGTACCTCTGCCCCAGAACACTGAGCACATCCCGGACATGCCACATGCCTGATTAGAGCCTATTCTTCCCTTCACAGACGTCAGGAACACTCAGCCCCTGGAGCTCTTCTGTGTCTCTGCACAGGAGCAAAGACCTCTCTGCTCCACCCTCCACATCCTGCCCCAGCACAATCACCAGGCACATGGTGCTGGTGGCATCATCCTGCAAAACATTCTGGAAATGTAGCTGAAAACCCCTTGAAGCACAGCCTGCAAAGTGCCTTGGATGGTGCAGAACACAAGTTCTGAGTGAGCAGCCACCTCAGAGAATCATCGAATCAACAAGGTTGGAAGAGACCTCTAAGATCATCAAGTCCAACCATTAACCTGTCACTGCTGGAACCTCTAAACCACATCCTCCAGTGCCACATCCAGACACCTCTTAAACACCTCCAGGGATGGTGACTCCACCACCTCCCTGGGCAATTCCAGTGCCTGGAGAGCCTAACAGGGAAAATCTTCTTCCTAACATCCAATCTTCCTCTGCCCTGCCTCTGCTCAAGGCCATTCCCTCTGGTCCTCTCCCTGCAGCCCTGGCAGGAGAGACATCCCCACCTCTCTCCAGCCCCTGTCAGGGAGTTGGAGAGAGCCATGAGGTCACCCCTGAGCCTCTTCTCAAGGCTGAACAAACCCAACTCCCTCAGCCCTTCCTCAGGTGCTCTACACCTTTGATGAGCCTCATTGAGCAGGTGTTCTAGGCCTTTTCTGCCCTTGTTGCCCTTCTCTGGACTCTCTCCAGAGCCTCAATGGCCTTTTTGCAGTGAGTGCCCAAACCTGACCCCAGCACTGAGCTGTGACCTCCCCAGTGCCCAGTCCAGGGGGATGAGCACTGCCCTAGTCCTGCTGCCACACTGTCCTTGCTCCAGGCCAAGATGCCCTTGGCCTCCTTGGCCACCTGGTCACACTGTTGGCTCACACTGAGCTGCTGCCACCAGCACTGCCAAGTCCCTTTGTGACCAACACCTCTCCAGCCTCTCCTCCCCCAGCCTGGAGCTCTGTGGGGGTTGTTGTGTCCCAAGGGCAGGACCAGCACTGAGCCTGACTGACTCTCCTGCAGTTGTCCTCAGCCCTCCAAGACAACAGGGAACTGCAGCCTGACCATGACTCACTGCCCTCCACCAGCTGAGTGGTGACTGCTGAGCACCTACCCCCGAGGTCAGCAGTATTTAACCCCACAGCAAAGGAAGACTGCTGTTCCCCAGTGCCTTAGAGCAGCTTCTTCCTGCACAGCCACAGCCACTGGGATGGAACACTGGACCTGCATCCTCCAGACACAACATCACAGAATGTCCTGAGCTGGAAGGGACCCACAAAGATCATCAATCCAACTCCTGCCCTGCACAGGACACCCCAACAATGCACCCCTGTGCCTGAGAGCATTGGCCAAACACTCCTGGAGCTCTGTCAGCCTTGGGCAGGCTGTGCCCTGGGGAGCTGTTCAGTGCCTAGACACCTCTGGGGGAACAACCTTTGCCTCATATCCGACCTAACCCTCCCCTGACATAGCTCCAGCCGCTCCCCATGTCCTGTCGCTGGTCACAGAGAGGTCAGAGCTGCTTCTCCACTGCCCCTCAGGAGGAAGTTGTACAGAATGCTGCGGTCTCCCCTCAGTCTGAACAGCCCAAGTGTCTCAGACTCTCCTCATGTGGCCCCTCAAGGCCCTTCACCATCTTCATGTCCCTTCTTTGGACATTCTCCAACAGCTTTAGGTCCTGCTTGTATTGTGGTGCCCAAAACCACAGAGTATGTAGGGTTGGACTCGTTGATCTTTGAGGTCTCTTCCAACCTGGTTGATTCTATGATTTCAGATGAAGCTGCCTCAGGGCAGGGCAGAGCTCCAGCACTCACCTGCACCCCACACTGCCCAGGCTGTCCTGGCACAACATCACAGCACATTCCTCCTGCCCTGCACCTCCACTCGGACCAATCTAGTTTCTGAACTTACCTGCTGGCATCAACAGGTGTGCAGAGCAGTGAGAAAGGGAACTGTGAGGCAGGAGATATCCCAAATGTGTGTCTGAAGTCACCAAGAAGAGCTTCTGGTGCAGATCCAAGTATGGGGCAGATGTCCTGGTGGAGATGTGCAGAGCAGCAGAGACTCCTCACAGGCAGCTGCACCATGGGCCTGGGAGTGCAGACTGAGTTCAGCCTGAGGTGGCAGAACTCCAGGAGCTTCACTGAACATATTACATGGAAACGTGCTATTACTCCTGCTTGGGACAAGACCTGATGTGCAGCAGGACTGAGGAGCTCATCATGACTAGGTAGTAAACCTCAGTCCTTAACTGCTCACCAAACTTCCACTCACTTCACCTCACTTGCACCTGCACTGCTGCACCTCCTCTGCCTGTGCCACTCCTCCACGAGGCCCTGTCTCAATTCAGCCTCCAGCCAGATCCTTTCTGCACACAGACTGTGCTCTCCAGGCCCAGCCTCTGTGGCTCTCTCCCTTCTCAGTCAACCCAGAGCCACAGAAAGTCTCAGGATTGCATCTTCCTCACCGAAATGAGTTTGTTTAGTCAAAAGCCAATCACTGATTGCTGGTGGCTTTCAACAGCAAAGCCTTCAGCACTGCCCACTGCTCCTAGAAAAGGTAGAGTCGAGTCCTTCATCACTGCTGCAGTTAGTTTATCCCCTCCAGCTCCTCTCCCTCCCTGTTCATCTTCTCTGCAAAGCTCCTTCTGCTTGTAAAGGTTTAGATCTTCTTTCTCCAATGGGGAAACACCAGTGTGAGAACTTGGAGTACCTTGACATTCAAGAGAGACTTTTGCCTTTTTGCCTCTGTGAAAGAATTCCTTTGTTTGCTCATGGATGCCTTTTTCTTCCCCACCAACAGACCACAGGACCACTCGGATTAGCACCAAAAGGATTTTAAATGAACAGTTCCAGGGAGCTCCTTTCAAATCATAAAATGTCAATTTTACATAAAAGTGTGTTTACAAACAGTTTCTGCTTTACACTCAGCTCTGCCCAGCACTGACCAGAAGTTATATACATACAAACTAGCTCAGCAGCTTCAACCACTTGCAAGGAGACTGCAGAATTTATTTAAGAAATAAAAAGAGGATTTCCTGGGTCCTAGGAATTCTCTTCAGCCTGTCAGATCCGGTGCCCTGGGGGTTTCTGCAGCCCCAGGAGAGCACTAAGCCTTGGGGGAGAAGGGGTACTGTGGGTGCCACCAATCCAGGAGCCTCACACTGTGCACAGGGTCCAGCACCACCTGCACCCCCTGGTCTGGCCGAGGCTTCTTCCCACTGCGCACAGGAGTGTCCTGGAACACCAAGCGCACGCGGTGGTGCCTCATGTCTGTGCTCACGTTGATGGTGAACTGCAAGAGAGGAGAGCAACAGCAGCTTCAGAGGCACAGCAGGGAGGAGAGCTCTGAACACAACTCTTCTCTGCCTGGAGAAGAGCAGGTTGTGTGGAGACCTCATAATACCTTGCAAGATCTGAAGGGAAGGGAAGCTGGAAGGGCACTCTGTGTTTCATAGTGTTATAGAATGTGAAGGGGCTGGAATGGAGCTTAGAGATCATTCAGTGCCAACCCTCTGTCCTGGGCAGGGACACCTCCCACCAGAGCAGGTTGCTCAAGGCTTTAGCCAACCTGGAGTGAAATACTGCCAGGGTTGGGGCAGCCAGAGGAGGCCATGGAGATGATGAGAGCACTGAAGCACCTTCCCTACCAGGACAGGCTGAGAAATTTGGGGCTGTTCAGCCTGGAGAAGGTTGTGTGGAGACCTCAGAGCAGCCTGCCAGGAGCTGAAGGGGCTCCAGGGAAGCTGCAGAGCTACTCTGTGTTAGGAGCTGCAGGGACAAGGAGGAATGGGGGAAAATTGAAAGAGGGAAACTTAGATTGGATCCTAGAAAGCAGATTTTTCCTGTCAAGGTGCCCCAGAGATCACCATGGCACTGCCCAAGCTCTGCTGCTTGCTGTTTGCAGCTGAGTTTGTTCAAAAGCTGCTCTTCCTCCCTGTAACCAGGGACCAAACACAGTCAAAGTTAGCTCCTATGGGACTTTCCTATCAGAATTTATTGTCATATGGCAATAAATAAGATAAGAAATAAGGCAACAAACAAGAAAGTAAGATATTTCTATACGAAGGGCACTCACTGCTCCTGCTCCTGCACGTGCCACAGTTCGGCTAACTCGTCTCCCCCACGTGCTGCCCAACCACAGCTCCTTGCAGATCCTCTATATTTACTGCACCAAATAGGGAAGAGCTGATGGAAATGCAGAAGTAGAACTGAGGAAATCCTCAGCATTTCCTCTGCTCATAAACCCTAAGATTCCCAGCACTGGTTGGGTGGAGCAGTCGGATTGACACAGCCCCAAAGAGGCACAGGGTGGATTGTTGGGGTGTCCTGTGCAGGGCAGGAGTTGCATTGATGATCCCTGGGGGTCCCTTCCAACTCAGGAGATTCCATGATCCAGGAGTGCCCTCTTCATCTCCCTACACTTGCCCAGCAGCTTTGTCCCAACCTACCAAGGTGAAGGTCATGCCCATGACTATTGGCACGAAGATGAAGTTGAAGGTGGTGATCTGCAGCAGACAGCAATCCTGATCAGGGTTTGAATGGACTTCCTCATACTGGATTGGTGGCTGAAGACCTTTGCAACACTTGCTCTTAAATCTGGGAGACTTGAAAGAGAGAGAGAGAGACAGACTGAGCTAAGCAGGAACCTCTGATGGGTTTTGGCTGCTTCTCTCCAGTGCAGCCCAGCAGGTTCTCACCACCCTCCCAAGGGTTTGGGCCACAAAGAGCCAAAGCTCAGGACAGACAGGACCATTCCTTTAGAGGGGAAAGCTGCAGAATTCCCAAGGCTGCCTGAAACTCCTGGCTTCTCCCCAGACCCATTCCTGGACATTCTCCTTGGCTTTCTTCACATCTCTGAGAAATCTCAAACAACAAGTTGCAGCTTTTGGTCACCATTCTGACCAGTCAAACAGTGTTTTGTTGGTAATAATCGGCAGTGATGACTCAAAGATGAGATTATTTGGGGTAACAGATGATCCACATCTGCCAGTGGAGAAAAGAGACCAAGGGAGGAGGTAAAAATGTGGATTCTGGCTGTCCTGGTAACACAGACAAAACTGAGAGTAGCTTCAGAATGTGCTTTAGTTTGTCATGGGAACCAGTTTCCATTTATTATTCTTTCCTAGCACCCAGAAAAACCATTACTGCTTCAAACACAACTCACAGCCACTCTGGTCCTTCTTTCCTACCTGTTTTTTGAACTTGAAGTTGAATTCCCACATTGCTTCTTGTCTGTTCCCTTCAATCTTTTTACACCAGAAAAGGAGACACTGAGGGGGGGAAAAAAAAGGAGACACAAAATTATGAACCCCTTAGAGATACCACTTGAAAGAAGGTTTAGCAGGGCATAAAGGCTTCCAATTTCAAACACAATTACAGAGGAGCAATTAGGAACCATTTATCCGAATTAATTATGTTCTAAGAATTCTCAGCAGTTTAGGTCTCCTAGTTTCAAGGTGGCCAAGTCATTTTGCAACTGGAGGGTACCACATGTAGTCACTGATGTGGCAAACAGCAAAGTCCTGTTGTGCTATTTGTCCCTGAGCTAAGGCAGTGATGAGTGGAAGATTCTCCCATTCCCCTATCCACCAGGAGTTCCCATTAAACTGAGCTCCAAACAAGATTAAAGCAAGGAACAACTGCAAACAGAATAAGGATCAAGAAGGCAAAGATCCAGAAGGAAATGCAAAGACCAGTCCATGAGCTACAAGGTGAAGGATGAGTTCCTAAGCCACTGTGGTGTCAAACAGATTCCTGCACATCCCTAGGCATTACCTGCCACAGATCAGAGTACAAAACCACTGCCAGGACAACACAATCTGACCAACCTCTGTCCCTGCCTCCAACAGCCCCAGAGGTCACCAGCACTGCCCTCCCACACGACACACACCACAGTCCAGTTCAACCTGGTTATCCCTGTGTGGGCCACAGGCTCCAGCCCAGCATGCAGCAACAGCTTCCAGAGCAGC